>NC_041234.1:30080982-30094106 GCF_002837175.3 Physeter macrocephalus | reverse complement strand
GACAACAACAGGAAAGAAATCATAAAGATCAGATCAGAAATAAATGAAAAAGAAATGAAGGAAATGATAGCAATGATCAATAAAACTAAAAGCTGGTTCTTTGAGAAGATAAACACAATTGGTAAACCATTAGCCAGACTCATTGAGAAAAAAAAGGGAGGAGGCTTAACTCAATAGAATTAGAAATGAAAAAGGAGAAGTAACAGCTCAATCCTTTTAATTGATGAATAGTGTTCTACAGCATGGATGTACTACAGTTTGTTTATCCATTTACCTTGAAGGACAGCTTGGCTGCTAACAGTTTTTTGAAATTATGAATAAAGCTGCTATAAACATTTGCATGCAGGATTTTGTTTGGACATAAATTCTCAAATCATTTGGGTAAATATTTAGGAACAGGATTGCTGGACTGCATGATGAGACTAAGTTTAGCATTGCAAGAAACTGCCAAATTGTCATCCAAAGGGGCTGTATTATTTTACATTTCCACCAGAAATTAATGAGAGCACCTGTTGCTCTTCATCCTCACTAGCAATTGATATTGTCAGGGATTTTATCCATTCTAATAGGTGTGTAGTGATGTCTCATTTTAATTTGCAGTTCCCTGATAACATATCATTTTGAGCATATTTTCATATGTTTGTTAGCCATCTGTATATCTTCTTTGGTGAGGTATTTGCTCTTTTGTCCATTTTTAAATTGGGTCATTTGTTTTCTTACTGAGTTTTAAGTATTCCTAATATATTTTGGATTCAAGTCTTTTATCAGATATCAGTTTTGCAAATATTTTCTGTGGCTTGTCTTTTTATTCCCTTACCAGAGTTCTTTACAGAGCAGAAGGTTTTAATTTTGATGAGTTCCAACCTATCAATTTTTTCTTTAATAGCATGTGCTTTGGGTGAGATATATAAGAACGCTTGGTCTAATCAAAGGTCACAAAAATTTTCTTTTATTTTTATTAAGTCATAATTTTACATTTAAAATTTAGGCTTATGATCCATTTGAGTTCATATTTATATAAAGTGTGAGGTACAGAACAAGGTTCATTTTTTAATATGTGAATATCCAAATGTTCCAGCACCATTTGTTGAAAAGACTATCTTTTTCCATTAACTTGCCTTCACATCTTTGTAAAACATCAGTTGACTCTATTTGTATTAGACTATTTCTGGTTCTCTGTTTTGTTCCATTGATCTATGTATCTGCCAATACAATAATTACCTTGATTTTTATGGCTATATAGTTAGCCTTAACATTGGATAGACTGATTCCTCCAAATATCACACTGGTTTCATTACCATAGTTTAATAGTTAAGCCTTGAAATGAGATACTGTGAGTTCTTCAACATTGTTCTTTTTCAGAATTGTTTCAGCTATTCTCATTTCCTTACCTTTCAATATGAATTTAAGAATCAGCTTGTTAATAAAAAAAATCCTGTTGGGATTTTAATTGGGTTTGCATTGAATCTATAGATCAATATTTGGGAGAATTGACCTCTTAACAGTATTGAATTTTCCAATCCATTTATATGGTTTCCAATCCATTAATATAAATATTAATATTTATTAATATAATAACTATATACATTTATTTAGTTTTTATTTGATATTTTTCTCAAATGTTTTGTAGCTTTCAGTGTACATATCCTGAACATATTTTGTTAGCATTTTTTTTAAACTAAGAATTTAATTTTTCTGGTGCAATTGTAAATTATACTGTTTTTTAAAAATAAACTTTGACTTCTGATTGTTCATTGCTAATAATATAGAAATGCAATTAGAGACCTTGTTAAACTCATTTATTAGTTTTAGTAGCTTTTTTGTAAATTCCATGGAATTTTCTCATGTTATCTGTGAATAGAGATAGTTTTATTTCTTCCTCCATATTCTATATGCCTTTTTTTTTTCTTGCATTATTACGCCAGTTAGGACTTCCAATATGGTGTTAAATAGGAGTGGTGAAAATAAGGATGCTTGTCTTTTCCATGGTCTTAGGGGAAAAGTATTCAATCTTTTATATTAATTATGATTATATCAGTAGATGCATGTTATTAGATTAAAGAAGTTCTTTCTAGTTTTAGTTATCTGTGAGTTTAAAACAGTTTTATTGAGGCATAATTTACATACCATAAAATTCAACTATTGTAAGTATACATTTCAATATTTTTAGTAAATTTATAGAGTTATGCGGCCATCACCAAATCCAGTTTTAGAACATTTACCACCACTCCCCAACCTCAATTTCTTGAATCTCTTTGTAGTCAAGCCCTGCTCCCATTCACAATCCCAGGCAAAACTGCTTTCTTCTCTAATAATGTGCATTTTTCAGGATGTTTTATACAAGGAGAGCAGTGCTTGTACTTCCTGAATTTTGCCACTTGTGGTGGTGGGATTCCCCACTCCCAATGCTGTCAGGCCTATCATTGTCTCTAGGTGGGCAAAGGGAGTCTTCAACTACAGAATACAAAGAATTCTTTCCAGGCTGGGCCACTTGTTATAGTGGTATTACCCCTGGTGGTGCCACTGGGGCCACTGGGCATCTCTAGGTGAGAGAAGAAACTCTCTGGCTCACAGAAATAAAGATTATTTCCCCTGGCCACCTTTTATTTTTGGAGCTCCCACATGATCACCCTTACCACTGCCACTGGACCTGACTGGAATTGTCAGCATAACTCTCATTTAATCTGGAGAAAGCATGAACCTGCCTGAGTCACCTTCATCCAATATGTTAAGGCCAGGAGATGCCAGGCTTGGGTGGCCTTCTGTTATTGAGTGAGGAGTTGTAAGATACCCATCTGCTGTATCTTTCCTCCAGCACTGGAGTCTTTAGCTAGTCTACTTTCCTTTCTCCACCATCCAGAGTCCTCCCATGGTTGCCTCTTATGTCATGTTACAGTTGTACTTAGCAGAGAGAAACGGGGAGAGATGAGTCTTTGCCATCTTGTCCAATCAAAGTCCCTAGATAATTTACATTTAATTTAACTACCCATATGTTAGGGCTTAAGTCCTTCACTGTTTATGTGCGTGCTTGGTGGTGGTGGTGGGGTTCATGTTCTCTTTGTTCTCTCTGCTCTTCATTTCTGTTTTCTTTTTCCTGCTTTCCTATGGGTTACTTCAAGATTTTTTAGAATTCCATTTTGAATTAGCTAGTATTTTTTTAGTGCATCTCTTCATGTAGATTTTTTAAGTAGTTGCTGTAGACATTATATAATACTGTGCATATTACATAACTTATCGAAGTCTACAGGTTGTGTAGACATTTTATTAGTTACATTGAGGTATTTCCCTTTAGATTTAATACACCTTCTCCCATTCATACTATAATTTTATCAACTATATCCTCTATATACATTGAGAATCATATCAGACAATATTATAATTTTTATTTCAACCATCAAACATAATTTAGAAAAGTCAAGAGGAGAAGGAAAGTTTATTACTTTATTTACCCGTAATTTTATCTTTCCATTGTTCTTTCTTCCTTTCTGATGTTCTAAGATTCCTTTTTTTATATTTCTTCTATGTTTCAAGAACTTCCTTTAGGCACAGCATAGGCCTACTGATGAAAAATTCTCTTAGTTTTCCTTCGCCTGAGAATGTTTTGATTTCTGCTTCATTCCTGAAGCATATGTTCACTGGATTTAGAGATTTGGCCTGATTTTCCATTCTTGTCAGTTCACTGTCTTCATTTACCTTTGATGTAGGATTCAAAGTCCTTGCAGGGCCAAAGTCTAGCACAACTAGAGGTATAATTTTCACCGTGTTCTATACTGTGTTCTAGGACTGCCATTCACATATGAGAGAGTACCTCTGGGGTTGCATAAGGTGCAGTTTCTCAGCGCATTGCTGAAAAGAAGAGGGATTGGAGGGTTTTGATGAGTGTGGTGCCGATTTGAATAGGCACTGAACAAATGGGAGAGAAAGCTAACAAATAAAGAGTTAGCCGAGTGGTGCCGAGGGCCCAACTGAGAAAAGAAGCCATTTGTTTGTGGTGGCTTCAATCTGCATAGCTGTGGTTTTTTTTTTGTTTTTTTGTTTTTAGCAGTCTGGAATAGAGGGTAGTTGGAGACAGCAGTAAGAGGATAAGTTTAATGAAAGCTTTTGTTGTTTTGCTCTTGTATTTCTTCTAACTGTCATGGTACATACATTATCTACCCTCAGTATAGAAATCAATAGTAACATCCCAAACCACAGTTAACAGTATTTGTGGATATATCAGAGTATATCAGGCAGCAAATAAGCCCTCTTTGGTTGAGTGGAAGGTTGAAAACAGGTGAGGATTACCTAATTGGGCATTCACTCTCCCATCCCTTTCAAATCCCAAAGGCTGGTAGATTACAACCTGGGGACATTGGCTCCTCAACAGTGCTGCTTATTTCAAAGAGTATCAAGATGAAGCCTTGATCACAGCAGCAAATGGGAATGATCAAGGTTCTGTGGTACCTGGGGCTCTCTTTTCCCCACTCCTTAAACACATTGTGGCTGACACAGACTAGGAGAGATAAGGTAAAACCTGTATATGTATATGTATATGTATATGTATGTACACATACATATACACACACATTTTAATGGCATTTAAGAATATCAAAGACTTCTCAAATCTTCCATATAGAAAAGTAAAATTCTCTACAAAGGAAATAAATTGATATCACTTATTAGCAAATTTAAATACAACAATCAAGTAATATTTTTAAGGTACTGGATCTATCATGTTTAACCTATAATTTTATATTCAGTCATTTTTTATTTAAATGTAGTAGAGTAATAAAAATATTTGAGGGCATACAATGTCTCAGACGGCTTGCCACACAAAGATCCTGTTGAAGACAATTTTGGAGGAGGTCTTCAAATGAGAAGAGATAAAAAGAGATGCTGCAAGAGATATGGGAAGTAAGGGTGATTTAATATGGTATAGTTAATTGCTGATGTGAAAAATTAAAAATACTGAGCAGAAAGAAGAAAAATCATATCCCTAGTGGCCCAGAACTAAGGTTTTATCAAAATGATGGGGAAGGTGTGATGGGATGCAAAGGACATAAGAACATTTTCAAATACTTGTATTGTTAAGAGGAAAATATATTGATAAATTAATAGGGGTAAATAAACATAGATGTTAAGGGAAACCACAATAAGAACAAAAATAGAATGTATAACTTTTAAACCAGGAAAATTCCATCTATCCTATAGAAAGCAGGAAAGAAGAAAAAGATAAATGAGTCAAAAAATATTTCCAATGTGGATTTCCTATAAAGATCCACTGTGTAGTCATGGGTGACAGTGGCTGAAGTGAAATGGAATTGAGGCATTCAACACAACTGAGAATCTAAGGAGCTGGGTGTCATGTCTGCATGGATTCCATTGCCAGAGATGAGAAATTTTATCTTCCTTTGAGACTTCTGTTGTTGGGATTTCCCATTCTCTACCCTCTTTGTCAAACCATATAATTTATGGGGACTAAGAAAATAGATTTCACCAGAGAGGGCTATTTGGAAAGTATAATCTTCAGGGGAGTACCAAGTCTCAGTTAAGGAGGGCAACAATGTACATTTTCACGAGCTGAGCTTGCTTTACTGTGCAACGGAGTTCCAGGTAGAACTATGGAAAGGTTTTAAAAGAGGGAAATCAATAATGGGAAGAAAAGTGGATAAGGAATTCATGATTAGAGTACGAATGTAGGAGGAGGGTAGGTGATGGTGTGGGGAGGTGCTTGTCTTTGAGTAGTGTCTGTGTATTAAAGGATGAAAAGCATAGATGAAATTGGTTGTCCACAGACTCTCCAACAGTCATGCAGTGTTTTGTACCCAGAATGAGCTGAATTATTAGGTGGAAAACAACCTGATACTAGCACCACTGACACCACCACCACTACTACCTCATCCTTAACTTGCTATGTTAAAAGTGAAGATAAAGCCCCCTCCAGCCCTATTCTTCATTCCATCTCTCTGTTCCTTCTCTCATCTCCCACTTCTCTCACATCCCTATATCACATTCATTTTGGACAGTTAGGTGACTAGACCAGATACACTTACTGTAACCATTGGTCAACCCTTAGGACTTTAGACAGAGGTTGCCACCTTGTGGTTGGAGACCAATATAACCAAGATGGGATGGGTAAAAAAATGTGACTTGAATTTGGGGTCTCACACTTGAGTGTGCATCAGAATCACCTGGAAGCCTTGTTAAAACAGAGTGCTGGGCCCCACCCCCATAGATTCTGATTCAGTAGGTCTGGGATGAGACTAGAACACTTGCATATCTAACATGTTCCCAGGTGAGGCTACTGTTGCTGCTTCAAGGACCACAGTTTGAAAACCACTGCTTTAGGCAAACCTCATTCAGGATAGGGAGACCTCCATTTAGCCATCCAAGATTGGTAGAATTGGAGTTTGAACCTAGATCTGTTCAAAGTACATGAAGTTTTTGCTACACTATTATTAGGAAGTGCAGATGGTACTGCTTGGGCAGCAGTCTCGTTTGTATTCTGTATATCTGGAAAGGGTAACTACCTAAAAAAGGAAAGAATAGTATCCATTCTTTCTGCATGGATTAGATGTACCATGTTATAATTAACAATTTCCCTACTATTGGACATTTAGGTTGCTTCCAAATTTTCACAATTATTAAAAATCTTAACTGAACTTCCTTGTTCATAAACTCTTCTCTTGCTATTTACTGATCACCTCTGATGGAATCATTTTAATGTACTTTAATGATGCTAACAGTCTCCTTCCCATGAGGGGTGAGGATAGGTAGGAGTAAAAGGGATATGGGGGAGAACCATATTCAACCAAAAGTACTGCTATAAGCAAAACTGGACACTGGCTCCTGTTCCTCTGGAGATTAGAGTTCAGCATAATACTCAAACATTAATCAACTAGTCATACAAATAAATGTAAAATTGTGGCAGAAAAAAATGTTATGAAGGGGCTTCCCTGGTGGCGCAGTGGTTGCGCGTCCGCCTGCCGATGCAGGGGAACCGGGTTCGCGCCCCGGTCTGGGAGGATCCCACATGCCGCGGAGCGGCTGGGCCCGTGAGCCATGGCCGCTGAGCCTGCGCGTCTGGAGCCTGTGCTCCGCAACGGGAGAGGCTGCAGCAGAGGGAGGCCCGCATACCACAAAAAAAAAAAAAAAAAAATGTTATGAAGGAGAGGTCAACAGTATGGTAGGCAGTGTGATAGTGCTTGGAAATGTTATTCCCATATTATAATAATAAACTTAAAAAAATTGACTACTAACAAATAATAAATTTACGATTAATATTTTGATATAATTTCAAATTTACTCTTGTATACAAGAATTTCAATATATAATGAGGATTTGGGTGTTTGGCCTTACCTTTTGCTGAATATTGTTTTTGATACCTGGCCAAGCAGCATTTGTCCAAACTCTGAATTAGGTGAACCTCTACCACCTAACTAGCACCACCATGCGTCTGTGTGGTGAACAGGTTTTGAGGTAGACCCTTAAAATCCCCATCACCTGGTATTCACACTTCTGTGTAATCCCCTTCTCTTGAATGTGGGCAGAACAGGTGGCTTCCTTTTAACCAACAGACTGTGGAAAGGGTGATAGGATGTCAATCCTGTGACTACTTTACATTACATAAGACTCTGTCTTGCTAGCGAACTTATTTTATTTATTTTTATTTTTTGAACTGAAGTATAATTGACTTACTGTATTAGTTTCAGGTATACAACATAATATTTTGATATTTTTGTACATTACAACATTATCACCACGATAGGTCTAGTTATCATCTGTCAGTAGGCAAAGTTATTACAATATTATTGACTATAGTCCCTACACTGTACATTACATCCCCTTGACATTTATTTTATAACTGGAAGTTTGTACTTCTTAATATCTTTCACCTAGTTCACTCATCCCTCCACTTCCCTCACCTCTGGCAGCCACCAGTTTGTTTTCTATTTCTCTATTTCTGTTTTGTTTGTTCATTTGTTTTATTTTTACATTGCTCATATAAGTGAAATCATATGGTATTTGTCTTCCTCTGTCTGACTCATTTCACTTAGTAAAATACCCTCTAGGTCCATCAGTATTGTGGCAAATGGCAAGATTTCATTCTTTTTTGTGGCTAGGTAACATTCAATTTAATCTATCGATGGGCGCTTAGTTTGTTTCTATACATTGCCTATTGTAACTAACGCTGCACTGAACATCAGAGTACACATAACTTTTTGAATAAGTGGGTTTTGTTTTCTTTGGGTATATACCCAGAAGTGGCATTGCTGGATTGTATGACAGATATATATTTTTAAATTGATTTTTAATTAATTTTTAACATATTTATTGGAGTATAATTGCTTTACAATGGTGTGTTAGTTTCTGCTGTATAACAAAGTGAATCATCTATACCTATATATATATTCCCATATCTCTTCCCTCTTGCGTCTCCCTCCCACCCTCCCTATCCCACCCCTCTAGGTGGTCACAAAGCACTGAGCTGATCTCCCTGTGCTATGCGGCTGCTTCCCACTAGCTATCGATTTTACATTTGGTAGTGTATATATGTCATTGCCACTCTCTCACTTTGTCCCAACTTACCATTCCCCCTCCCCGTGTCCTCAAGTCCATTTTTACACCTGTATCTTTATTCCTGTCCTGTCCCTAGGTTCTTCAAAACCATTTTTTTAGATTCCATATATATGTGTTAGCATATGGTATTTGTTTTTTCTCTTTCTGACTTACTTCACTCTGTATGGCAGACTCTAGGTCCATCCACCTCACTACAAATAACTCAGTTTCGTTTCTTTTTATGTCTGAGTAATATTCCATTGTATATATGTGCCACATCTTCTTTATCCATTCGTCTGTTGATGGACACTTAGGTTGCTTCCATCTCCTGGCTATTGTAAATAGAGCTGCAATGAACATTGTGGTACATGACTCTTTTTGAATTATGGTTTTCTCAGGGTATATGACCAGTAGTGGGATTTTTTATTGCCACTTTTAAAATAAAGTGTCTTGGTGTGGACCTCTTTGGCTTCATCTTGTTTGGGACTCTCTGTGCATCCTGGACCTGGATGCCTGTTTCCTTTTCCAGGATAGGGAAATTTTTAGCTCTTATTTTTTCAAATAAGTTCTCTGTCTCTTTCCCTCTCTATGAAAACATAAGAAAATATATAACAAACTGGTAATGTTAAGTATATAGTCTGATTTAGAAATTTCTAATACAGTAATAGGGTGATATGTTGACCACATAACTCTAGTATAAAAGTTAAAGGACAAAAGTATTAAAAATAGGGAGGAGATATGGGGATATATGTATATGTATAGCTGATTCACTTTGTTATAAAGCAGAAATTAACACACCATTGTAAAGCAATTATACTCCAATAAAGATGTTTAAAAAATAGCTACAATAATTTGTTAATGACTACACAATATAAATACATGTAAATTATGACATCAAAAACATAAAATGCAGGGAGAAAAAGGGTAGAGTTTTTGTATACAATCAATATTAAGTTGACATTAGCTTAAGTAGACTGTTGTATCAATAAAATGTTTCCAGTAAACCTCAGGGTAACCACACACAAAAAATCCTATAATACATGAACACAAAATAAAGAAAAGAGAATCAACATACACTACTGTGGAAAAATCATCAATTCAAAAGGAAGACAGTAAGAGAAGAAAAAAGGAGCAAAGGAACTTCAAAACAGCCAGAGAACAATTAATAAGCTTTTAATAGTAAGTCCTTACCTATCAAAAATTACTTTTAATGTAAATAGATTAAATTCTCCAATCAAAAGGCATAAAGTGACTTAATGATTAAATAAAAACAAGACCCAGCTATATGTTGCCTATAAGAGACTCACTTCAGCTTCAAGGACACACATAGGCTCAAAGTGAAGGGGTGAAAAAGATATTCCACAGAAATGAAAACCAAAAGAGAGCAGGGGTACTATACTTATATCAGACAAAACAGACTTTACTTTTTTTTATTGAATGAAAGATTTTTTTAAATTCTAAAGTGCTTTACAATTTTTATGTTTCACATACATGGTTTCATTATAATCCCATAATAACCCTTTTTTTCCCCTCTACCCCTATATTGCCCCTCTCTCCTTCTCTCCCCACACTGATAATCACTGTTTGTTCTCTATATCAGTGAGTCTGCTTCTTTTTTGTTTTATTCACTAGTTTGTTGTATTTTTTAGATTCCACATATAAGTGATATCATACAGTATTTTTCTTCTCTGTCTTACTTATCTCACTTAGCATAATATCCCCCAAAGTCCATCATGTTGGTGCAAATGGAAAAATTTCATTCTTTAGAGAAAACAGACATTAAGTCAAAAATTGCAATGAGAAAAAGGGCTCAATTCATCAAGAGGATAACAATTGTAAATATATATGCACCCAACATCAGAGCACCTAAAGATATTATGCAAACACTAACAGATTTGAAGGGAGTAATAGACAACAGTATGATAACAATAGGGACTTCAATATACCAGTTTTGACAATGGATAGATCACCCAGATAGACAATCAATCTGGAAACATTGGACTTGAACTATACTTTAGACCACATGAACCTAATAGACATATACCAAACATTCCATCCACAATGAGCATAACACATATTCTTCTCAAGTACACATGGAACATTCTCCAGGATAGATCATATGTTGTCACAAAACAAGTCTTATCAAATTTAAAATGATTAAAAATGTATCAAGTATCTTTTCTGACCACATGATATGAAACTACAAATCAATAAATAAGGAAAACTGGAAAATTCACAAATATGTGGAAATTAAACAACACACGCCTGAACAATCAGTGGGGCAAAGATGATCAAAAAGGAAATCAAAAATATCTTGAAATAAATGAAAATGGAAACACAACATACCAAAACATATAGGATGAAGCAAGAGAAGTACTGAAAGGAAAGATGATAGTTATAATGCCTACATTAAAAAAAAAGAAAGATCAAGGAGCTTCAAGATGGTGGAAGAGTAAGACACAGAGATCATCTTCCTCTTGACAAATACATCAGAAATACATCTACATCTGGAACAGCTCCTATAGAATACCTACTGAACACTGGGAGAAGACCTCAGACCTCCCAAAAGGCAAGAAACTGCCCACATACCTGGGTAGGGCAAAAGAAAAAAGAAAAAACAAAGACAAAAGAATAGGGACAGGACCTGCACCACTGGGAGGGAGCTGTGAAGGAGGAAAGGTTTCCACACACTAGGAAGCCCCTTCGCGGGTGGAGACTGCGGGTGGCAGGGGGGGGAGGTTCGGAGCCATGGAGGAGAGCACAGTAACAGGGGTGTGGGGGGTAAAGCGGAGAGATTCCTGCACAGAGGATCAGTGCCGACCAGCACTTGCCAGCCCAAGAAGCTTGTCTACTCACCTGCCGGGGTGGGCGGGAGCTGGGAGCTGAAGCTTGGGCTTTGGTCAGATCCCAGGGAGAGGACTGGGGTTGGCTGCGTGAACACAGCCTGAAGGGACTAGTGTGCCACAGCTAGCCGGGAGGGAGTCCAGGAAAAAGTCTGGACCTGCCAAAGAGGCAAGAGACCTTTTCTTCTCTCTTTGTTTCCTGGTGCATGAGGAGGGGTGATGAAGAGCGCTGCTTAAAGGAAATCCAGAGACTGGCGCAAGCAGCGGCTATCAGCATGGACCACAGAGACGGGCATGAGATGCTACAGTTGCTGCTGCTGCCACCAAGAAGCCTGTGTGCAAGCACAGGTCACTATCCACACCTTCCCTTCCAGGAGCCTGTGCAGCCCACCACTGCCAGGGTCCATGATCCAGGGACAACTTCCCCGGGAGAACACAGAGCATGCCTCAGGCTGGTGCAACGTCATGCCAGCCTCTGCTGCCGCAGGCTCGTCCCACATCTGTACCCCTCCCACCCCTGGCCTGAGTGAGCCAGAGCCCCAGAATAAGCTGCTCCTTTAACCGTGTCCTGTCTGAGCGAAGAACAGATGCCCTCAGGCGACCTACACGCAGAGGCAGGTCCAAATCCAAAGGTGAACCCTGGAAGCTGTGAGAACAAAGAAGAGAAAGGGAAACTTCTCCAAGCAGCCTCAGGAGAAGCAGATTAAAAATCTCCACCATCAACTTGATATACCCTGCATCTGTGGAATACCTGAATAGACAACGAATCATCCCAAATAAAGGAGGTGGACTTTGGGAGCAAAGATATATATTTTTTTCCCTTTTTCTCTTTTTCCGGGGGGATGAAAGGCTCTTGGTTCTCCAGCCAGGCATCAGGGCAGTGCCTCTGAGGTGGGAGAGCCAACTTCAGGAAACTGGTCCACAAGAGACCTCCCAACTCCACATAATATCAAATGGCGAAAATCTCCCAGATATCTCCATCTCAATGCCAAGACCCAGGTTCACTGAACAAAGAGAAAGCTACACTGCTGGACACCCTATGCCATACAACTAGCAAGACAGGCACACAACCCCATCCATTAGCAGAGAGGCTGTCTAAAATCATAAGGCCACAGGCACCCCAAAAAACACCACAAGATGTGGGACTGCCGACCAGAAAGACAAGATCCAGCCTCATTCACCAGAACACAGGCACTAGTCCCATCCACCAGGAACCCTACACAACCCACTGAACCAACCTTAGCCAATGGGGACAGACACCAAAAACAATGGGAACTACGAACCTGCAGCCTGCGAAAAGGAGACCTCAAACACAGTAAGTTAAGCAAAATGAGAAGACAGAAAATCACACAGCAGATGAAGGAGCAAGGAAAAAACCCAACAGACCTAAAAAATGAAGAGGAAATAGGCAGGCTACCTGAAAAAGAATTCAGAATAATGACAGTAAAGATGATCCTAAATCTTGGAAATAGAATAGAGAAAATAAAAGAAACGTTTAACAAGGAACTAGAAGAACTAAAGAGCAAACAAACAATGATGAACAACACAGTACATGGAATTAAAAATTCTCTAGAAGGGATCAATAGCACAATAACTGAGGCAGAAGAAAAGTTAAGTGACCTGGAAGAAAAACTAGTGGAAATAACTACTGCAGAGCAGAATAAAGAAAAAAGAAAGAAAAGAACGGAGGACAGTCCCAGAGACTTCTGGGACAACATTAAATGCACCAACATTCGAATTATA
>NC_041234.1:30077374-30080096 GCF_002837175.3 Physeter macrocephalus | reverse complement strand
CAGCTTTACAACAAATGCTAAAGGAACTTCTCCAGGCAGGAAACACAAGAGAAGGAAAAGACCTACAAAAACAAACACAAAACAATTAAGAAAATGGGAAAAGGAACATACATATCGATAATTACCTTAAGTGTAGATGGATTAAATGCTCCAACTAAAAGACATAGGCTGTCTGAATGGATACAAAAACAAGACCCGTATATATGCTGTCTACAAGAGACCCACTTCAGACCTACGGACACATACAGACTGAAAGTGAGAGGATGGACAAAGAGAGTCCATGCAAATGGAACTCAAAAGAAAGCTGGAGTAGCAATTCTCATATCAGACAAAACAGACTTTAAAATAAAGACTATTACAAGAGACAAAGGACACTACATAATGATCAAGGGATCGATTCAAGAAGAAGATATAACAATTGTAAATATTTATGCAGCCAAGATAGGAGCACCTCAATACATACGGCAAATACTAACATCCATAAAAGGGGAAATCGAGAGTAACACATTCATAGTTGGGGACTTTAACACCCCACCTTCACCAATGGACAGATAATCCAAAATGAAAATAAATAAGGAAACAGAAGCTTTAAATGATACATTAAACAAGATGGAGTTAATTGATATTTATAGGACATTCCATCCAAAAACAACAGAATACACATTTTTCTCATGTGCTCATGGAACATTCTTCAGGATAGATCATATCTTCGGTCACAAATCTAGCATTGGTAAATTTAAGAAAATTGAAACATATCAAGTATCTTTACCGACCTCAACGCTATGATACTAGATATCAATTACAGGAAAAGATCTGTAAAAAATACAAACACATGGAGGCTAAACACTACACTACTTAATAACGAAGTGATCACTGAAGAAATCAAAGAGGAAATCAAAAACTACTTAGAAACAAATGACAATGGAGACATGACGACCCAAAACCTATGGGAGGCTGCAAAAGCAGTTCTAAAGGGGGAAGTTTATAGCAATACAATCCTACCTTAGGAAATAGGAAATATCTCAAATAAACAAATGAGAGATTACTACAAGCAACTGTATGCCAATAAAATGGACAACCTGGAAGAAATACAAATTCTTACAAATGCACAACCTGCCGAGAATGAACCAGGAAAAAGAGAAAATATGATCAGACCAATCACAAGCACTGAAATTGAAACTGTGATTAAAAATCTTCCAACAAACAAAAGCCCAGGACCAGATGGCTTCACAGGTGAATTCTATCAAACATTTAGAGAAGAGCTAACACCTATCCTTCTCAAACTCTTCCAAAAGATAGCAGAGGGAGGAACACTCCCAAACTCATTCTATGAGGCCACCATCACCCTGATACCAAAACCAGACAAAGACGTCACAAAGAAAGAAAACTACAGGCCAATATCACTGATGAACATAGATGCAAAAATCCTCAACAAAATACTAGCAAACAGAATCCAACAGCACATTAAAAGGATCATACACCATGATCAAGTGAGGTGTATTCTGGGAATGCAAGGATTCTTCAATATACACAAATCAAACAACTTGATACACCATATAACAAACTGAAGAAGAACAACTATATGATCATCTCAATAGATGCAGAGAAAGCTTTTGACAAAATTCAACACCCATTTATGATAAAAACCCTGCAGAAAGTAGGCATAGAGGGAACTTTCCTCAACATAATAAAGGCCATATATGACAAACCCACAGCCAACACTGTCCTCGATGGTGAAAAAATGAAACCACTTCCACTAAGATCAGGAACAAGACAAGGTTGCCCACTCTCACCACTCTTATTCAACATAGTTTTGGAAGTTCTAGCCACAGCAATCAGAGAAGAAAAAGAAATAAAAGGAATCCAAATAGGAAAAGAAGAAGTAAAGCTGTCACTGTTTGCAGATGACAAGATACTATACATAGAGAATCCTAAGGAGGCTACCAGAAAACTACTAGAGCTAATCAATGAATTTGGTAAAGTAGCAGGATACAAAATTAATGCACAGAAATCTCTGGCATTCTTATACACTAATGATGAAAAATCTGAGAGTGAAATTAAGAAAACACTCCCATTTACCATTGCAACAAAAAGAATAAAATATCCAGGAATAAACCTACCTAAGGAGACAAAAGACCTGTATGTAGAAAATTACAAGACACTGATGAAAGAAATTAAAGATGATACCAATAGATGGAGAGATATACCATGTTATTGGGATTGGAAGAATCAACATTGTTAAAATGACTGTTCTACCCAAAGCAATCTATAGATTCAATGCAATACCTAACAAACTACCACTGGCATTTTTTACAGAACTAGAAAAAAAAAGTTCACAATTTGTATGGAAACGCAAAAGACCCTGAACAGCCAAAGAAATCTTGAGAACGAAAAATGGAGCTGGAGGAATCAGGCTCCCTGACTTCAGACTATACTACAAAGCTACAGTAATCAAGACGCTATGGTACTGGCACAAAAACATAAATATAGATCAATGGAACAGGATAGAAAACCCAGAGATAAACCCACACACATATGGTCACCTTATCTTTGATAAAGGAGGCAAGAATATACAGTGGAGAAAAGACAGCCTCTTCAATAAGTGGTGCTGGGAAAACTGGACAGGTACATATGAAAGTATGAAATTAGAACACTCCCTAACACCACACACAAGAATAAACTCAAAATGGATTAAAGACCTAAGTGTAAGGCCAGACACTAT
>NC_041234.1:30069706-30076945 GCF_002837175.3 Physeter macrocephalus | reverse complement strand
CCAACAATCCCACTACTGGGCATATACCCTGAGAAAACCATAATTCAAAAAGAGTCATGTACCAAAATGTTCATTGCAGCTCTATTTACAATAGACAGGACATGGAAGCAACCTAAGTGTCCATCAACAGATGAATGGATAAAGAAGATGTGGCACATATATACAATGGAATATTACTCAGCCATAAAAAGAAATGAAATGAGTTATTTGTAGTGAGGTGGATGGACCTGGAGTCTGTCATACAGACTGAAGTAAGTCAGAAGGAGAAAGACAAATACCGTATGCTAATACATATATATGGAGTCTAACCAAAAAAATGTCATGAAGAGACTAGGGGTTGGACGGGAATAAAACACAGACCTACTAGAGCATGGACTTGAGGATATGGGGAGGGGGAAGGGTAAGCTGTGACGAAGTGAGATAGTGGCATGGACATATATACACTATCAAACATAGGTTGGATAGCTAGTGGGAAGCAGCCACATGGCACAGGGAGATCAGCTATGTGGTTTGTGACCACCTAGAGGCGTGGGATAGGGAGTGTGGGAGGGAGGGAGATGCAGGAGGGAAGAGATATGGGAACATATGTATATGTATAACTGATTCATTTTGTTGTAAAGCAGAAACTAACACACCATTGTAAAGCAATTATACTCCAATAAAGATGTTAAAAAAAACTCACAATAAATTGGGTATAGAAGGGATATACCTTAATGCAGTAAAAGCTGTATATAACAAACTCATGGCTAACATCATACTCACGGGTGAAAAGTTGAAAACTTTTACCTTTAAAATCAAGAACAAGACACGGGTGTCCACTCTCACCACTTCTATTCAACAAGTTACAGGAAGCCCTAGCCAGAGCAATTAGGCAAAAAACATAAAAAATAATGAAAGGCATTCAGTTTGGAAAAGAAGGAGTAAAATAATCTGTCTTTGCAGATGACTTAATATTGTGTATAGCAAATCCTAAAGACTCCACTAAAAACTGTTTGAACTAATAAAACAAATACAGTAAAATTTCAGGATATAAAATCAACATGCAAAAATCAGTTGTGTTTCAAAACACTAAGAACAAAAGAAAATAATCCCTTTTACAATACCATCAAAAAAAATAAAGTACTTAGGAATAAATTTCATCAAGAGATGAAATATCCATACACCAAAACCTATAAGACATTGATGAAAGAAACTGAAGAAGACATAACTAAATGCAATGATATCCCATGTTCATGGATCAGAAGAGTTAATATTGTTAAAATGTCCATACTACCCAAAGCCCTCTACAGATTCAATGCAAACCCTATCAAAATTCCAAGTGGAATTTTTCACAGAAATAGTAAAAGCAATCCTAAAATTCATATGGAAGAACAAAAGCCCGCTAAAACCCAAAGCAATCTTGAGATGGAACAAAGCTAGAGACATCACACATCCTGATTTCAATGTTATTACAAAACTGTAGTAATGAAAACAGTATGTTATTGGCATAAAAACAGACACCTAGACCAATGAAAAAGAATGAAGAGCCCAGAAATAAATCCATGCACATATGGCCAACTAATATTTGACAAGAGAGCCAAGAATAATCAATGGGGAAAGAATAGCCTCTTCAATAAATGGTGCTGGAAATTGGATATTCACATGCAAAACTATGAAATTGGACAGCTCTATCTTACACTACTCCCAAAACAATAGCTCAAAATGGATTAAGGACTTGAATGTAAGACCTGAAATGATAAAACTTCTAGAGGAAACAAAATACTAGCAAACAGAATCCAACAGCACATTAAAAGGATCATACACTATGATCAAGTGGGATTTATCCCATGAATGCAAGGATTCTTCAATATACACAAATCAGTCAATGTGATACACCATATTAACAAACTGAAGGCGAAAAACCACATGATCACTTCAATAGATGCAGAAAAAGCTTTGAACAAAATTCAACACCCATTTATGATAAAAATCCTCCAGAAAGTAGGCATAGAGGGAACTTACCTCAACATAATAAAGGCCATATATGGCAAACCCACAGCCAACATTGTTCTCATGGTGAAAAATTGAAACCATTTCCTCTAAGATCAGGAGCAAGGCAAGGTTGTCCACTCTCACTGCTGTTATTCAACATAGTTTGGAAGTTTTAGCCACAGCAATCAGAGAAGAATAAAGAGAAAAGTAATCCAAATTGGAAAAGAAGAAGTAGAGCTGTCACTGTTTGCAGATGACATGATACTATACAGAGAGAATCCTAAAGATGCTACCAGAAAACTACTAGAGCTAATCAATGAATTTGGTAAAGTAGCAGGATATAAAATTAATGCACAGAAATCTCTGGCATTCTTATACACTAATGATGAAAAATCTGAAAGTGAAATTAAGAAATCACTCCCATTTACCATTGCATCAAAAATAATAAAATATCTAAAAATAAACCTACCTAAGGAAACAAGAGACCTGTATGCAGAAAATTATAACACACTGATGAAAGAAATTAAAGATGATACCAATAGATGGAGAGATATACCATGTTCTTGGATTGGAAGAATCAACATTGTGAAAATGACTCTACTACCCAAAGCAATCTACAGATTCAATGCAATCCCTATCAAACTACCAATGGCATTTTTCACAGAACTAGAACAAAAAATTTATTTTATTTTTTAAACATCTTTATTGGAGTATAATTGCTTTACAAAAATGGAACTGGAGGAATCAGGGTCCCTGACTTCAGACTATACTACAAAGCTACAGTAATCAAGACAGTATGGTACTGGCACACAAAGAGAAATATAGTTCAGTGGAATAGGATAGAAAGCCCAGAGGTAAACCCATGCACATATGGTCACCCATGTTTGATAAAGAAGGCAAAAATATACAATGGAGAAAGGACAGCCTCTTCAATAAGTGGTGCTGGGAAAACTGGACAGCTACATGTAAAAGAATGAAGTTGGAACATTCCAATGGATTAAAGATCTAAATGTAAGGCCAGACACTATAAAACTCTTAGAGGAAAACATAGGCAGAACACTCTATGACATAAATCACAGCAAGATCCTTTTTGACCCACCTCCTAGAGAAATGGAAATAAAACCAAAAATAAACAAATGGGACCTAATGAAACTTAAAAGCTTTTGCAATGCAAAGGAAACCATAAACAAGACCAAAAGACAACCCTCAGAATGGGAGAAAATATTTGCAGATGAAGCAACTGACAAAGGATTAATCTTCAAAATGTACAAGCAGCTCATGCAGCTCAATATCAAAAAAACAAACAACCAAATCTAAGAATGGGAAGACGACCTAAATAGACATTTCTCCAAAGAAGATTTACAGATTGCCAACAAACACATGAAAGAATGCTCAACATCATTAATCATTAGAGAAATGCAAATCTAAACTACAATGAGATATCATCTCACACCATTCAGAATGGCCATCATCAAATATTCTAGAAACAATAAATGCTGTAGAGGGTGTGGAGAAAAGGGAACCCTCTTGCATTGTTGGTGGGAATGTAAATTGATACAGCCACTATGGAGAACGGTATGGAGTTTCTTTAAAAAACTAATAATAGAACTACCATACGACCCAGCAATCCCACTACTGGTCATATACCCTGAGAAAACCATAATTCATAAAGAGTCATGTACCAAAATGTTCATTGCAGCTCTATTTACAATAGCCAGGAGATGGAAGCAACCGAAGTGTCCATCATTGGATGAATGGATAAAGAAGATGTGACACATATATACAATGGAATATTATTCAGCCATAAAAAGAAACGAAATTGAGTTATTTGTAGTGAGGTGAATGGACCTAGAGTCTGTCATAGAGAGTGAAGTGAGTCAGAAAGAGAAAAACAAATACAGTATGCTAACACATATATATGGAATCTAAGAAAAAAAAAAGGTCATGAAGAACCTAGGGATAAGACAGAAATTGAGATGCAGACCTATTAGAGAATGGACTTGAGGATGTGGGGAGGGGGAAGGGTAGGGTGTGACAAAGTGAGAGAGTGGCATGGACATATACACTACCAAACGTAGAATAGATAGCTAGTGGGAAGCAGCTGCATAGCATAGGGAGATCAGCTCGGTGCTTTGTGACCACATAGAGAGGTGGGATAGGGAGGGTGGGAGGGAGGGAGACGCAAGAGGGAAGAGATATGGGAACATGTGTATATGTATAACTGATTCACTTTGTTATAAAGCAGAAACTTACACACATTGTAAAGCAATTATACTCCAATAAAGATGTTAAAAAATTAAAAAAATAAAAAATAGGCAAAAGACTTGAAGAGACATTTCCCCTTTGAAGATATACAAATAGCCAACAAGAACATTTAAAGGTGCTGAAAGTCACTAACCATGTGTGAAATACAAATCAAAAGCACAATGAGATATCACTTTGTGTCTGTTAGGATTGCTTATTACCCAATAGACAAGAGAGAACAAATGCTGGTGAGGACGTGGAGAAATGGAAACCTTAGTGTACTGTTGGTGGGAATATGAGTTGGTACAGTCACTATGGAAAATAGTAGGAAGACTCCTCACAAAATTAAAAATAGAACTACCATACGATCCAGCAGTCCCACTTCTAAGTACATATCCAAAGGAAGCGAAAACACTGTCCTGAAGAGATATCTGTACTCTCATGTTCACTGCAGCATTATTTATAATAGCCAAGAAATGGAAACAACTTAAGTGTTCATTGATGGATGGATGCATTAACAAAATATGATATATACATATATAATGCATATAATATATCTAATACATTTTCTATGTACAACATTGCCATCTGCTAACAGAGAAAATTTTACTCCTTCCTTTCCAAATTGAATGCTTTTCTTTTTTTTTCTTTTTTTTGCCTAATTGCTGTGGTAGGGTATATATATATATATATATATATATATATATATATATATATATGTAAAATGTAAATAATAAAATATTATTTAGCCAAAAAAGAAAAGTAGGAAACCTTGCCATTTGCCACAACATGGATGGATCTTGAGGGCATTATGCTACATAAAAAAGTCAGTCAGAGAAACACAAATACTGTATGATCTCACATGTATAGTATCTAAAAACATCAAACTAATAGAAATGAAGAGTAGAATGGTGGTTTCCAGGGGATGGGAGTTGGGGAAATGGGGAGATGTTGGTCAAAGGGTATAAACTTTCAGTTACAAATGAATAAGTTCTGGGGATATAAGGCACAGCACAGTGACTATAGTTAACAATACTGGATCATATACTTGAAAGTTGCTATGAGAGTATGTTTTCACCACCACAACAACAAGAACGAAATGGTAATCATATGAGGTCAAGGATTTGTTAACTAACATTATTGTGGTAAATATTTCAAAATATATGTGTATCAAATAATCACATTGTACACCTTAAACTTAGACAATTTTTATGTCAATTTTATGTCAATTATATCTCAATAACCTGGAGGAATAAAGCTAAAGGCACAGAGGAACCTATAAAGCAGATTTGGCCAAATAATGAGGCTGAAGCCGAAGTGATGCATCCTTAGACAATGGAGCATGCAGAGCCTCATTGGCAATGGAACGGGATTTGGAATCTGTTAAAATGACTTAAGCAGGAGAAGAGGTGACATAGTCATATTTCGATTTTGGCAAGATCGCCCTGTATACAGCATGAAGAATAGACTACAGAGGGCAAGAGATGATATAGGGAGAATAGCCAGCATGCTAATGCCGTAGGTTAGAAGGCAAAAGTTGTGAAAATAGAAGTGAATAGATTTGAGGAATATTTAGGGGATAGAATTGATAGGACATGGTGATGGATTCCACGTGGGAGGATTGAGAGCAAGGAGGATGTCTAGGATCACTCTAAGATGTCTTGCTTTCCTAGTTGGATAGATAGGGGTATCATTCACTGAAATATAAAGAACACTGGAGGGAAACAGTTTTGGGAGGGAAAGGTTACATGTTCAGTTTCTAACATGGGGTTTAAAATGTCACTGAGCCATTCAAATAGATATAAAGCTTTAGAACTAAGAGAAGATCTGAACTAGAGATACAAATTTGGGAGGCAGCTTTAAATGGGAGGTAAACTGTAACCATGGTATGGATGAATCTTCTGATAGAAGAGAGGGGAAGTGAGAACAGAAGAGGGACTAAAGAGAATAGATTGAGAAGACAGGAGGGGCTGGCATCAGGTTTTAAGACACTCCAGGGAGCCCCACCTCCCACAGGGACCCGGCCTGAGGAGCATGGGTGGGAGCTTCAAGACTAGGGTGGTGTGAAAGCTGCATGGATGAAAGGCTCTTGGTGCTCCAGCCAGGCGTCAGGGCTATGCCTCTGAGGTGGGACAGCCAAGTTCAGGACACTGGTCAACAAGAGACCTCCCAGCTTCACGTAATATCAAATGACAAAAATCTCCCAGATATCCCCATCTCAAAGCCAAGACCCTGCTTCACTCAACGACCAGGAAGCTACAGTGCTGGACACCCTATGCCAAACAACTAGCAAGACAGGAACACAACACCATCTATTAGCAGAGAGGCTTCCTAAAGCCATAATAAGGCCACAGACACCAAAAAACACACCACCAGACGTGGACCTGCCCACCAGAAAGACAAGATCCAGCCTCATCCACCAGAACACAGGCACTAGTCCTCTCCACCAGCAAGCCTACACAACCCACTGAACCAACCTTAGTCACTGGGAACAGACACCAAAAACAAAGGGAACTACGAACCTGCAGCCTGCAAAAAGGAGACCCCAAACACAGTAAGTTAAACAAAATGAGAAGACAGTGCAAAAAGGAGACCCCAAACACAGTAAGATAAGCAAAATGAGAAGACAGAAAAACATACAGCAGATGAAGGAGCAAGAATAAAACCCACCTGACCTAACAAATGAAGAGGAAATGGGCAGTCTACCTGAAAAAGAATTCAGAATAATGATAGTAAAGATGATCCAAAATCTTGGAAAAAGAATAGAGAAAACAAAAGAAACGTTTAACAAGGACCTAGAAGAGCTACAGAGCAAAAAAACAGTGATGAACAACCCAATAAATGAAATTTAAAATTCTCTAGAAGGGATCAATAGCAGAATAACTGAGGCAGAAGAACGGATAAGTGACCTGGAAGATAAAATAGTGGAAATAATTACTGCAGAGCTGAATAAAGAAAAAAGAATGAAAAGAATTGAGGACAGTCTCAGAGACCTCTGGGACAACATTAAATGCACCAACATTC
>NC_041234.1:30066634-30069156 GCF_002837175.3 Physeter macrocephalus | reverse complement strand
AAACCAGCTTTACAACAAATGCTAAAGGAACTTCTCTAGGCAGGAAACACAAGAGAAGGAAAAGACCTACAATAAAAAACCCAAAACAATTAAGAAAATGGTAATAGGAACATACATATTGATAATTACCTTAAATGTAAATAGATTAAATGCTCCAAACAAAAGATATAGACTGTCTGAATGGATACAAAAACAAGACCCATATACATGCTGTCTCCAAGATCCCCACTTCAGACCGAGGGACACATACAGACTGAAAGTGAGGGGATGGAAAAAGATATTCCATGCAAACGGAAATCAAAAGAAAGCTGGAGTAGCAATTCTCATATCAGACAAAATAGACTTTAAAATAAAGACTATTACAAGAGACAAAGAAGGACACTACATAATGATCAAGGGATCGATACAAGAAGAAGATATAACAATTGTAAATATTTATGCACCCAACATAGGAGCACCTCAATACATAAGGCAAATACTAACAGCCATAAAAGGGGAAATCGACAGTAACACAATCATAGTAGGGGATTTTAACGCCCCACTTTCACCAATGGACAGATCATCCAAAATGAAAATAAATAAGGAAACACAAGCTTTAAACGATACATTAAACAACATGGACTTAATTGACATTTATAGGACATTCCATCCAAAAACAACACAATACACATTCTTCTCAAGTGCTCATGGAAGAATCTCCAGGATAGATCATATCTTGGGTCACAATTAAGCCTTGGTAAATTTAAGAAAACTGAAATCGTATCAAGTTCTTTTCTGACCACAACACTATGAGACTAGATATAAATTACCGGAAAAAAATCTCTAAAAAATACAAACACATGGAGGCTAAACAGTACACTACTAAATAACCAAGAGATCACTGAAGAAATCAAAGGGTAAATCAAAATATACCTACAAAAATATGACAATGAAAACACGACGACCCAAAACCTATGGGATGCAGCAAAAGCAGTTCTAAGAGAGAAGTTTATAGCAATACAATCCTACCTTAGGAAACAAGCATCTCAAATAAACAACCTAAACTTACTCCTAAATCAATTAGAGAAAGAACAAAAAAATCCAAAGTTAGCAGAAGGAAAGAAATAATAAAGATTAGATCAGAAATAAGTGAAAAAGAAATGCAGGAAATGATAGCAAAGATCAATAAAACTAAAAGCTGGTACTTCGAGTAGATAAACAAAATTGATAAACTATTAGCTGGACTTATCAACAAAAAAACGAGAAAACTCAATCAATAGAATTAGAAATGAAAAAGGAGAAGTAACAACTGACACTGCAGAAATACAAAGGATCATGAAAGATTAGTACAAGCAACTCTATGCCAGTAAAATGGACAACCTGGAAGAAATGGACAAATTCTTAGAAATGCACAACCTGCCGAGACTGAACCAGGAAGAAATAGAAAATATAAACAGACCAATCACAAGCACTGAAATTGATGCTGTGGTTAAAAATCTTGCAACAAACAAAAGCCCAGGACCAGATGGCTTCACAGGCGAATTCTATCAAACACTTAGAGAAGAGCTAACACCAATACTTCTCAAACTCTTCCAAAATATAGCAGAGGGAGGAACACTTCCAAACTCATTCTACAAGGCCACTATCACCCTGATACCAAAACCAGACAAAGATGTCACAAAGAAAGAAAACTACAGGCCAATATCACTGATGAACACAGATGGAAATATCCTCAACAAAATACTAGCAAACAGAATCCAACAGCACATTAAAAGGATCATACACCGTGATCAAGTGGGGTTTATCCCACGAATGCAAGGATTCTTCAAATTACACAAATCAATCAATGTGATACACCATATTAACCAATTGAAGTGGAAAAAACAGATGATCATTCCAATCAACACAGAGAAAGCTTTCCACAAAATTCAACACCCATTTCTGATAAAATCCCTGCAGAAAGTAGGCACAGAGGGAAATTTCCTCAACATAATCAAAGCCATATATGACAAACCCACAGCCAACATCGTCCTCAATGGTGAAATACTGAAACCATTTCCACTAAGGTCAGGAGCAAGACAACTTTGCTCACTCTCACCACTATTATTCAACATATTTTTGGAAATTTCAGCCACAGCAATCAGAGAAGAAAAAGAAATACAAGGAATCCAAATCAAAAAAGAAGAAGTAAAACTGTCACTGTTTGCAGATGATGTGATACTATACATAGAGAATACTAAGGATGCTACCAGAAACTACTAGAGCTAATCAATGCATTTGGTAAAGTAGCAGTATGCAAAATTAATGCACAGAAATCTCTAGCATTCCTATACACTAATGATGAAAAATCTGAAAGTGAAATTAAGAAAACACTCCCATTTACCATTGCAACAAAAATAATAAAATATCTAGGAATAAACCTACCTAAGAAGACAAAAGACCTGTTCGCAGAAAATTATAAGACACTGATTAAAGAAATTAAAGATGATACAAATAGTTGGAGAGATATACCATGTTCTTGGATTGGAAGAATCAACATTGTG
>NC_041234.1:30033491-30066544 GCF_002837175.3 Physeter macrocephalus | reverse complement strand
TTAGAGACCTAAATGTAAGGCCAGACACTATCAAACTCTTAGAGGAAAACATAGGCAGAACACTCTATGACATAAATCACAGCAAGATCCTTTTTGACCCACCTCCTAGAGACATGGAAATAAAAACAAAAATAAACAAATGGGACCTAATGAAACTTAAAAGCTTTTGCACAGCAAAGGAAACCATAAACAAGACCAAAAGACAACCCTCAGAATGGGAGAAAATATTTGCAAATGAAGCAACTGACAAAGGATTAATCTCCAAAAATTATAAGCAGCTCATTCAGCTCAATATCAAAAAAACAACCCATTACATAAATGGGCAGAAGACCTAAATAGAAATTTCTCCAAAGAAGATATACAGATTGCCAAGAAACACATGAAAGAATGCACAATATCATTAATCATTAGAGGAATGCAAATCAAAACTACAATGAGATATCATCTCACACTGGTCAGAATGGCCATCATTCAAAAATCTACAAACAATAAATGCTGGAGCGGGTGTGGAGAAAAGGGAACCCTCTTGCACTTTTGGTGGGAATATAAACTGATACAGCCACTATAGAGAACTGTATGGAGGTTCCTTAAAAAACTAAAAATAGAACTACCATATGACCCAGCAATCCCACCACTGGGCATATACCCTGAGAAAACCACAATTCAAAAAGCGTCATGTACCAAAATGTTTATTGCAGCTCTACTTACAATAGCCAGGACATGGAAACAACCTAAGTGTCCATCAACAGATGAATGGATAAAGAAGATGTGCACATACATACAATGGAATATTATTCAGCCTTAAAAAGAAATGAAATTGAGTTTTTTGTAATGAGGTGGATGGACCTAGAATCTGTCATACAGAGTTAAGTAAGTCAGAAAGAGAAAAACAAATACCTTATGCTAACACCTATATATGGAACGTAAGAAAAAAAATGGTCATGAAGAACCTAGGGGCAAGACGGGAATAAAACACAGACCTACTAGAGCATGGAGTTGAGGATATGGGGAGGGGGAAGTGTAAGCTGGGACAAAGTGAGAGAGTGGCATGGACATATGTACACTGCCACACGTAAAATTCAGCCGCATAGCACAGGGAGATCAGCTCGGTGCTTTGTGACCACCTAGAGGGGTGGGATAGGGAGGGTGGGAGGGAGGGAGATGCAAGAGGGAAGAGATATGGGAACATATGTATATGTATAACTGATTCACTTTGTAATACAGCAGAAACTAACACACCATTGTAAAGCAATTATACTCCAATAAAGATGTTTAAAAAAGACACTCCAATATTTAATAATTGTGTTGAGGCAGAGAAGCCAGCATAAAATATCTCCAGAATATGAAGCTCACAGTAAAGACTTCATGAATGCATCCCTCTCATAATATTACTACCCTCTATTTCTGAAGTGTGTACAATGAGCTAGGTCCACTGTGAAAAGTGCTGGTGGTCTAAATTACTTTCTGCCCTCAAAAAGCCCACAGCCTAAAGCAAGAGACAGAAAGCATAAATAATTATCTTATCCAAATATCATATACTCATTAGCATAATAAAGGGATATTTCTGAAAGAGGTGAATTCTGAGTTGCCATCAAAGGACAAGCTGGAATTAGTTAAATGGGTGAAGTCAGGGGAGGGATTTTCAGGTAGAGGTACCTGTCTTTCTGCAAGCACAGAGGGATTAGACTGCATGACATGTTTGGAGAACTGGCTAGAGCTGAGGATGAATGTGAGGCGGTGTCAGGAGTCCTAGCTGGAGAAGAGAGAGGTCCACAGGAGACAGATCACAAATGGCCTTGTATGCAAGGAGTCAGGACTTTATCCTGTGGGCAGTGAGACCAATTAGAGGGACCTGGCCTTGTATGCCATTTGGGGGCCAGGTGTGGAGAGTGGTGTTACATGCACTCTATATTCAAGCCTGGAGCCAGGAGGGGTATTACTTCTTTAATAACCCCAAAAGTATCCACTTCACAGACCTGACAATGGAGGTCTAGGTCTCAGAGGGAGGGCAGAGATGGCTCTAGGTCTAAGGGTCTGAGTGCCATTACAGCAAGGTCCAGAAAACATGTGATTTTCCTCATTTTCAGATTGTTCGGTAACAGACATGCTTTAGGCTATGTTTGTCAAAACCGGATTTGTCTGATTCTTACAACAGGCTTACTTAATAGCTACCAGGCTGTGTGAAAGTGACCAAAATTATGTTCTAAATGCATTGCATTATCTAATTTACCCACAGTCTCATTACTCTTCTCTATCTGCCTCTCCTCACTCTTACCATTGCCTACTTTTCTGAAAGAAAAATAAAGCTTTCCTATTTGTAAAAGGTGTTTAAATATATAGTCATGTATGAAACTTCTAAACAGTAGCTATTTAAGCTTAGCCAAAATAAGAGATTTCTCTCAATTAGAAGTTATCATTTATGGTATCTACTAATGGGTTTGGTCTGCCATTTTACCTTTCTCAAACTAAAAAATGTGGACAAATCAGGGTACAGATGATTTTTCCAGCACTTTGACTTATTCACATTTAACCTAATGCATTTTCAAGTTGGAAAGATTTGTCACTCATGGCCTTTTCCCAAATTATTTCCTCTGTAAAAAATATGACCAACTCAGCACCCAAAGAAGTGAGTTCCATTAATTATGCTTTTTAGATGGAAAATCAGTAGCTGACAGGAAAATGGAAATTCAAACCATGTTGTTTCACTCAGTTAGCAGCAGTGAGCAAATCCAGGATGAAGGGACATATTTAAGAAACTTAGTTTACAAACAGAGCATGGTCTTTTGAGATTTACATTGCCCAGTAGCAGAGAGGCTTTTGCCAGAACGCTTTAGCCTGTGGCTATGTTTGAACCATGCACAAAATGGGCATTAGTTCCATGTGATATAAGTTAGTTGTCTTTATTAATAGTGGAATTCAACCTTTCTGTCTAAACCATCTTTAAATCCAACTTCTTCAGGGACAGGGGTTTGCCATCCTTTTGCTAGGCATTTAAAAAAAAATCCCATTACAAATTCCATTCAGTCAGAAAATAAGAATATCACTGCTAAAAATTAACATAAAAGTATTTTAGTTATTACAGTAGCAAAGAGAGTCATGACTTTAACCTATTGCTAATAGCTGTGGAATCAAGGAAAAGTCTGTTTTGTCTTGCTCTACTAGGGTAAAAAAATGATTATGTGTGTATATTTCTCTATATAAAGTTTTATGTAATTGTCTCATTAGGATGGAAGCCTCATGAAGGTGGACAATTTGCCTGTTTTGTTCACTTCTAAATCTCTATTTAGTAAAGTGTTTAAAAGTCACAGAGATGTTGTAAGGATTAAATGAGAATTTTTGTTTAAAATTGTATATCTAGCTAGAAAAAAAATAGTGGCACATATGTAAAAGTGCCTAACCTAGGGTAGGGAACTCAATGACGTTTAAGTTGACACCAAATCTAAAGAGGAAGTTTGAGGAGAAGTAGAAGATTTCCCTAAGCCATCCTCAAATTGGAGCCCAAGTAGTCCACAGGCAAAATAATTCTTTCCCTACTGCTCTGAATGGGGTATGTTCTTAGGAATATAGGTGGTCATCTTGCAGGCAGCTAATAGATGGCATTGTTCCCATCAGATGGTAGTATTGAGCCTGCCAGAAAATTCTACTTACCATGAGGACCTCCTTAGTCTGAAACATTTTCTCTGCAAGTCCAAGGAATTCTTGACCTGGTTCACAGAGCAGGGTGGGTGAGGAAGGGAACTACCTTTTACTGAGGACTTACTACATGCCTAGCTTTACCAAGGATCTCATTTGTTTCCTACTTTAGCTTTATAGTAACCATTAGTATTCATTGAGTACTTACTGTATGCTAGGCACTATTCTAAGCACTTTACACGGATTAACTCACTAATTCTTCACACCAACCCAAGGAAGTGTAAGTATTTTTGTTACCTCCAATGGACAGAAGAGGATACCCACACACAGAGAAGTTAAATATGCTCACGGTCACACAACTTGTTAGTGGTGGAGACAGTATTCAAAACCAGGTGGTGTGGGTTCCAGTGTCTAGGCTTTAAACTGCCTCCCTAGAGAAGGATTATTATCCTCATTATTAGAGAGGAGCTTAAAGCTCCATAAATGAAATGACTTCCCCAGGTCACCTTAACAGAGCTGTCTGATTCCAAAGCTGAGGGTGCTTTACTTTTCCTTATATGGTTTTGCTTCAATTTCACCTCAATAAAAATAATAAATCTAGCAGCTAACCTTTATTGAATGCTTACTGTATGGCAGGCATTATTTTAGGTGCTTCATATGGATTATCTCATTTAATCTTCATAACACTTTGAGGTAGTGCTTTTTATTAGCCCCCTTTTAGAGATGAAGCTTGAGAGGGGTCAAGTAACTTGTATAGGTGACATAGTAAGTTGGTGGACTCAGGATCTAAAACCTGATTTATTTGCCTAAAGAGCTGAAGTCCTTATCTACTCTACCAATCTCCTTGCCTAGAAAGATTGCCCTCTTCCCCAATAGGTCCCATCCCTACTATTCCCGCTGAAGTCATGAGATAGAGCTGAGACTACTCTTACTTCTTGTGTTGCTGGGTCTGCCAAGTCTGCAAGGGGGAGGGTGTAATGACAAGCTCCCTCCCAAAACACAAATGGTGTGAATATTGTATCTTTCAGGCTCAGGCATGAACTACATGCTTACCATCAATTCAGATTTTTGTCAATAGGAATGAGACTGACAGAAATAGGCCAAAGTGTTTTTCTTTTTGTAAAAAGCACTTTTATTGAGAAATAATTCATATACCATACAGCTCACTCATTTAAAGTGTACAATTCAATGGTTTATGGTATATTCACAGAGTTGGGCAACACTGATGACAATCTAATTTTAGAATATTTTCATCACCCCAAAAAGAAACCCCATGCCCATTAGCAATCATTCCTCATTTCTCCCAGAACACCAGCCTTTGGCAACCACTAATCTGCTTTCTGCCTCTGTAGATTTGCCTATTCTAGACATTTCATATAAATGGAATCATAAAATATGTGACCTTTTGTGACTGGCTTCTTTCACTTAGCATAACATTTTCAAGGTTCATCCATGTTGTGGCAGGTATCAGTACCTCATTCCTTTTAATGGCTGAATAATATCCCAACAAAGTTTGTTTATCCCTTCCTCAGCTGATGGACATTTAGGTTGTTTCTACTTTATGGCTGTTATGAATAATGCAGCTTTGAACATTTGTGTACATGTTTTTGTTTGAATGCCTGTTTTCAATTCTCATGGCTATATGCCTAGGAGTGGTATTGCTAAGTCATATGGAAACTGTTTAGCATTTAAAGAAACTGCCAAATTGTTTTCCAATATGGCCACATCATTTTACATTTCACCCACCAGCAATGTACGTGTTTCAATTTCTCCATATCCTCGCCAACACTTGTTATTGTTTGCCTTTTCTATTATAGCCATCATAGTCAGTATGAACTGGTATCTCATTGTGGTTTTGATTTGTATTTCCTTAGTGTTGAGTATTTTTCCCTGTGATTATTGGTCATTTGCATATATTCTTCGGAGAAACGTCTATTCTGATAAAAAGAAAAAGTCTTTGACCATTTTTAATTGGTTATTTTTGCATTGTAAGAGTTCTTTATGTGTTCTATATAAAAGCCCAATATTAGATACTTTTCCAGTTATGTGGATTGTCTTTTCACTTTCTTGACGGTATTGTTTGCAGCACGAAAGTTTAAAGTTTCGATGTATTCCAATTTATTTATATTTTTGTCACTTGTGCTTTTGGAGTTCTACTGAAGTAATCATTGCCTAACCCAATGTCAGGAAGATTTATTCCTATGTTTTCTTCTAAGAATTTTGTAATTTTAATGCTTATATTTAGCTTTATAATCCATTTCAAATTAATTTTGTTGTGTGGTGTAAGGAAGAGATCCAACTTCATTCTTTTCCATGTGGATACCCAGTTGTCCCTGCATCATCTGTTGACAGACTATTCTTTCTCCATTTTATTGTCTTGGCACCATTATTGAAAATTAAGTGACCATAAATATGAGGGTTTATTTCTGTACTCTCAATGTTATTCCATTTATTTATATGTCTATCCTTGTACATATACTGTCTTGATTACTGTAGCTCTGTAGTGAGATTTGATTTTGAAATTAAGAAGTGTGAGTCCTCCAATTATATTATTTTTAAAGATTGTATTGACTATTCTGGGTCCCTTGCAATTCCATATGAATTTTAGGTTTGACTTTTCCATTTATGCGAAGAAACCAGCTGGGATTCTCATAAGGATTGCACTGAATCTGTGGGTCAATTGGGGAGTATTGTGATCTAAACACTATTAACTCTTCCAATTGATGAACATAGAGTGCCTTTATTTAGATTTTAAAAAATTTGTTTCAACAATGTTTTTAGTTTTCAGTATAAAATTCATATACTTCTTTTGTTAAATGTATTTCTAAATATTTTATTCTTTTTGATGCTACTATAAATTAAATTGTTTTCAGATTGTTCATTGCTAGTGTATAGAAACAGAAGTGATTTTATATATCAGCCTTGTATCCTGAGACCTTGCTAAACTCATTTAGGCAGGTAGTTGTGAGCAATATGAGAAGAGCAAGAGTGTGTCTGGGTTGGAAAAGAATGAATTGAGTAAATCAGGACTTGAATGATGGTTACTATGTACTGAGCCTGTTTGTGATAAACTGGTGCTTCTCAACTTTTAATATGCACATGAATCTCCTGGGAGTCTAGTTAAAATGCAGACTATTATCACTGGGTTTCGAGTGGAGCCTGGGATTCTGCCTTTCTAACAAACAATATCTTAGTATATAGCTGGTGGCTATCATTTATTATTTTTAAGCCACAACAGTCTTGTAAGATGATACATATTATTGTTTACATTTTACAGATAAGAAAATGAACTCAGAAGTTGAGCACATAAGCCAGATTCATAGAATAAGAAGTAAGTTGCAGAATCAGGATTTGAACACAGTTCACTCCAATACCCAAACTGGGCTCTTTCCACTCTACTGCACTGGATATCTGGAATAGGAGGAGATCAGTTGGGATATCAATAATGTATGGATGGGGGGGCAAGTAAGATTTTCAGGGTCAGAGGAGCTCCCTGGAGTATATTTGGGTCTAAATCTTGAGGTTATCTTGGAAAGCTGATCAGTGACTAAGAGTAAAGGTGTGAGACTGAACTATCAGGTAGAAGTCAGATGATACTAGTAGAGAGAACTCAAGATTGGAGGAGGTCTAGAAAGTGGCTCACCTCTGATCAGGATAGACTCCAGAACTGGACTCTGTATACTGCTGAGGTCTACACTTGAGATCATGCCTATTGTTGACTCTTCCTGAATTCTCAGTTATTGTACTGGGAATAATGAATGGTGTAGCATCAATGCTATCCCTGAGGGGCCAGCGTAAGGGTTTAGGGATGTGGGTAAGGCTCTGATCATACGGTTACCTATGGAGGACTAGGGATAGGTGACCAAATTCCTTGCCAAAACTTTTCAGCAGAATATTATGGAATTTCCATGACCTTAGTCAAAACACGTGAGATAATTTTTTTGTCCTTAGCACCTTTTATTGAAGTATGACCCTTGATGACAATCTGGCAGGCATATCAATGTCAGCCAAGAAGGGAGTGGTGGAGGACACAAATGCAGAAACAATAAGAAAGATTCAGAAAAATAATAGCTTCACATGGGATAGATGACCCCCCCACAACATTTGTACAACAAACACTGGTTCTTTCTCTATAGAAATTGCCCCCTGCCCCACCCCCTCTAAAGACCTACTAATCTTCAAAGAATACAATATGCTGTTACAGAAATATTATTGGCATAGACAACTCCTTTGGCAAAGACAGAGGGAGACATCAAGCTCCAGACAGGAGGAAGTGGCCAGAAATGTGCCCAGCTTCCTCCATTTTGGGCCTGCTACTGGCAGAGCAGCACCTTTAGGGAGGCTGGGGTTAAGGCTGTGGCTCCGGTGCCCCTCGGCAGCGCTTTGGCATATGAGGTGAAATGGAAAACAGAACCTGAACCTGGCTTTGAAAGAGGCTTTTCATCTTTTCACCCTCTCTGTTTCTCAGCTTCCAGTCTCTCACTTTCTAGGGCTTTTTTTTTCAGTGTCTCTGTCCTTTCTCTTGGCTTCCCCTTGAGCATTTACTGCTCTGCCCTGGCTGAGTCTGCAGCTGGTGGGACTCAAGGAGACTCAATTACCCAGAGCCCCTTACACTGATTCCTCTCTAAATTTCAACCACTGTGCTTACACATTACCCACTGTGGCCTGTATGGGGAAATCCCTTGCCCTGCCTTCCAAACTGCTACTCCTTGGCAGGCCTTGGTGGAGGGCTGAGCACAGGAAATGAGAACGGGGGCAAGAGATATTGCATCTCAAGTAATACCGGCAGCTTTGCAGTGCTATCACTCACGATGGGCCCGCCACGTCAGCATTGTGGGGCATCTGTGCCTGTCTGGTAGTTCACCTTTGTCTGCCGAGCTTCACTGCTCAATATAGTATTAAGTGCTTTGGAAACTGTCCCTCCGTGTAAAAATGAGCATTCTTGTACTCTGATCCCAACTTTAGAATAATTGGAGGTGGGATAAGGGACACAAATAACAAAGTCAATAGTACTTTTAGTCTGATAAGCTTAAGATACAATCAATCATTCTAATGCTGACTAGAAAAGCCCAGACCATGGTCATGGTGTCCAGGTAAGTGGCCACTTTTTTCCCTGGGCTATATTCCCAAAAAGCTGTTCTGGTAAAAAAAAAAAAAAAAAAAGTATATTAGAATGATGGGCTACATTGGCCTCATCCTCCCCAATACAGGACATCTCCGCCTGCTCACTGTTTAAGAGCCTGTTTGTTTAAAAAAAAAAAAAAAAAAAAAAGATGGCAACCACAGCCTCTATTCAAAGCATTCCCCCATCTCATGCAACCTTGGCTTAGGTAAACGTAGCCCTTTATAAGCCATCAGCCTTCCTGAATAGAGTAGAATCCTCCATTTGATGGGAGAATGGCAGGTTGACATTTTAACAGTGGTTCTGACAGCAGCAGTGTACTAAGAGCATACTCAGGGCACCCCTCCCCACAGGACACCCTGCTGGCCAAGGTTCTTCCATTGTTTCCAAATACAACGACCAGGAAACGGAAGCTAGCAACCAGTATTTGTAGCAGCAGCAAAGTTCCCTGGCAAATTCTTTGGTTGAATGAGGCACCCCTGTTGCTACAGTTAACCTCCAAAGGCCCTGAGGAACTGAGCAGTAACCAGAAGCGATGCCAATGCCGGGTTGGCTGCACAGGGCTGTGCAATACCAAGCATGGGCCCCAGTTATCAAGGAACAGAAGACTGAGCTGGGTAACAGGGCAGCATTTGGCCACAACTCCCTTCCTGCCATCACCCACTTGGGGGCTTTTCCAGGATAGAAACTGGCTACCGGTGGCCACAGCAGCAGTATTCATTATTTGTGTGCCTAAGATCCCGGCTGGACTATAACTAACTTGCTCTGGGGGGCTGGCCCTGGCTGGAGCTTCCAGCTACCATGAATTTCGGTTCCTCGAGCCAGGCCACAGGATAAGAAAACAATTAGATAGAGGAGCTCTTCCTGAGCTCACCTCTACACCTTCCTTAGCTTGGAAATGGTAGAGAAATGGGTGAACCTTTGTCCCTTTCAGATTTCTTTGGTTTCAAGAAAAAAGAAGAAGCAGTTGAAGCCTGTTGGGGAACTCTAAGCTCATGGACTTCAAGGGAAGTATATGGCCAGGCCACAGTGGGGAAACTCTGAGTTCGAAGTGAGAACTCCTTCCTTAGACACTTGTTAGCTATGGTGGGAAGAATTCAAGGCCTTGGCACTTGCTTACCTAGCCATGGTGAATTCAGGCTGATCTGTAGAAAATGCTTTCCTTCTGGGCTAACTTTTCCCTCTCCAACTCCCCTCTCCTTACCTTATTAGTTAAAAAAGAAAAAAAAAAACATCAAGACATAAAAATAAATAAAATCAAAAGGCCATTTAAAATATAACAACAACCCCCTCCCCCCAATAATAAAACATGTATCCAGAAGTCAGCTTTAGTAGAGCTATTCATGGCCCATAGTGTGAAGCCCTTAGGGTAGGCACCTGTAACTCCCAGCAGTGAAACGGCAAGATGAAACAGGAAGTGGTAGGCCAAAGTCTTAGGACAGGAGGAGGGCCACACTAGCTGGGGCTGAAGATAGGCCTCCTCCCCCTCAACCAGATAATGGGGAAGGCAGGGGTAGAGCCAGTTTGTTTAAGCATAGCTCCTTCTAGCAGGGCATCAGGCGATTCCCAACCTGTGCTCACATTCTGTTAAATGTCATTGCTCCTTCTGTGCTTCCTACTGCAAAGCTAGGGTGAGGCCCTGAAGCTGGTGGTAGGTGAATGCCCTCAAGACAGCCAGATCTCTGTGGGAAATGGCTGGGCCACGAGCCCTGGGGAACAGTGGAGCTGCACAGGCAACTTCTCTCTGAGACTTCAAAGGCTGATGATGGTGTGGGTGGGTGGCTGAGTACATGATGTTCCTGGTGTCCTAGTACAGAGAATAATGAAGGCACTTTGTTGGTCCTGTGTGTGGTGAGTGCTTGGCCATGCAAACTGTGGGAAGGAGAGTGTGGTTGTATGATCACACTTTGCTGCAGCTCCTGCTTCTTGCTTCTACTCCCTTGGGTAGAAGCTTGGGGCCTCCCCAGGTCCTCTTAGCTGGTTGGGAACACTGCTAGGTTAAGGGGCAGTGAGAGACGGCCAGGGCAGAGAATATGGAACAAACTGCTAACTAACTGTTATCTACTTGCTAACAAAGTGCTAACAAGGATTGAAAGCGCTTCCCATTATGGCGGGGCAGGGATGGTGTAGGCAGTCTGCTGGTGGAATTAGAAATTACTGGGCCCCAGGAGTAGGCTCTCCCTGAGACATTTGAGTTGCTCTTCCCCGAGCTTGATCTTCTCTTCCAGCTCTCGCTGTTCAATGATGAGAGCAGATTTCATCTTCACAAAGTGCTGGTAATCTTGGAGCTGGTCCTGAGGCAGATAGCGGGAGACCATACCAAACACCAGCTTCTCCCGGCGCTCCATGTGCTCTTTCAGCTCCTTGGCATCTGCCAACTGCCCTGTCAGCTGCTGCTTCTTCTCTATCAGCACCAACTGGGGAAGCAGAAGACCAATAAGGGCTATCCCAATGACCAGTCATCTGCCCGACCCAGTGCTCCACCAGTGATGCTCCCACAAAGCCACTAGCCCCTCTGCTCAGTGGTCAGTCCTAGATTTCTTGCCCTGAAGTCCACCTTCACACAAAAGCCTTTCTTTCCTGTAGCAAGGGGAGGATAAACATGACAGCAATTCTGGATGGGGGATGAGCAATCGCCTCTTTCTATCTCTAAATTGTTGTTAATCTGTGGACCACCACTGGGATTGGGGTGGGGGAAGGCTCTGACAAAGCCAGCTCGTACACCTTCCATATGGTAAAAAAAAAAAAAAAAATCGCTGTGACGATGCTTTCAAAACAGTGTGTGTCTCTGTGTGAGTGTGTGTGTGTGTGTGTGTATGTATGTATCCATGTGTGTATGCACAAGCATATGTGCCTTTCACTGTGGGTTCAAATCTGTATCCAAGAACCATTTGGATAGAAAAAGGTAATGCCATTTGGGTTCAGGAATTATGCAGAGTGTCCCAACCTATGAAATTGACAGACTCCCAATCTCAACTACTTGCTACTATTACTACTACTATCACTACTACTACTGGCAGCTAGCAATGATTTAGTGTTTATCTTGTTCCAGGCTCTGTTTTAAGTCATTAACATGGATTATCCAATTTAAGCTTCACAACCCCATGAGGTAGGTAGTGTGTTTACCCTATTTTTGAAGGGATGGAGACAGAGTGAGGTTAAGTGAATTGCCCACAATCACACAGTTACTTAGTGGTAAAGCCAGAATTTCCACTTAAAAGCCAGTGCCCACACTCTTCACACTATGCTCTGCTGCCTCCAGACTAGCCAAACTTGAAAGAGGGATCCCTGGGAAGAAGCAGATGGCACTTCCCTCCATCCACCCCCTGGAGACCTCAACCCTACCTTCTCCTGGTTGGCCTCTGAATCGACGCTGTTGAGAGCATTTTCCACACGGGCCAGTCGACCAGAGAGTGACAGCAACAGGTTGACTACTTTGTCCAGGTCCCCAATAAACAAACGGTATTTTTCAAACTCATTGGATTTGCAGACGGCTTTTAGGTTGGTCTCCACCTCCTCCCCAAGGGCAGAATTGGCAGTGATGTCCTCCAGCAATCCTCGCTGGGCCTCCTGCAGGACAGAAAGTTTTCTGCCAATGCTTTCGATGAGCTGAATCTAGGAGAAATAAACAGGAGAAGCAAAGAATGAGAATGGGGACTGACAGAAATGGATCTGTCCCTGGAACCGCTATTTTGAGATCTAAATAACCAAAGGCGGGCTCTACCCCAGTCACTGGAAACAAAGGAAACCTGAGCAAGTCGTGAGCAATTCCAGTTTTCTGGACAGGCACCTTCTTTCCCATCTCTTCAGATCTGCTAGGAATCTCTGTCACCACCAAACTTCTTGGCATTAGATGAGTGGTACCCATTGGCTAGTTCTCGTTTGCCAAATGTAACTTACTAAATACTTGCTGAGGCTATTTAATAAACAGGAATGCTTGTGAGAGCACAGGTAAGAAAAGCACTGCCATCAAGTGTTTGCCTGTTACTTCACTCATTCTCCTTCAATCCATTTCAGTACCTCTGATGTTGATGACACTGTGCCAGATCTTCCCCCACTCAGCTTGGCTCTTGAGGCCTTTTGGATAAAAGTGTGAGTCCTGGAGTCACAATGACTAGGTTTGACTGCTAGCTCTGCCACTTCCTAGCTGTGTGACCTTAGGTGAATTTCTGTACGGAGTTTTACTTTCTTTATCTGCGGAATGGGGTAACTGCAGTACCTACTTCACTGAATTGTAATAAGGGTTCAATGAGATAATGCATGCCAAGGGTTTAGCACAGACTAAGTGCTCAATAAAAGCAGCTGCTATGATTATGATTCAGTCTGGCCTCACCCTGCCATTCTAATCTCACTCCTCAGAACCTCTGAGGATTAGCCCCTCATGCTGTGTTCACAACACTCATTCTTATATTCCTGATTTGCTTATGCAGTTCTGCCAGCTCTTTATCTCTTCCTTCACTTTGGCTATTCCCATTCTTTCTTCAGAGCCCAGCTTTGCCCCTACCCTCCCTGCTGGAAGCCCCTGCCCCCATAACTCCTCTCTCAATGATCTTTTTCTTTTCTAAACTCTCCAGTCTTTTAGAATGAGAACTCTTGAGTGTAATTTGAGGTTGTTCACTTTCTGTTTCCTGTGTGTGCATCTGATCCCTCTCCTACTACTGATTGTAAGTTTCTCAAGGGAAGGACTGCTTGTGCCTTCTGATTTGTCTCCCCTATAGGTGTAACCAGTTGTGGGACTGCACTCACAGGAAGGTAGTGTGGTAGAGTGGAGTTTTAGAGTCAGAGATGCCTGGATTCCAATTCCACCTCCTCCAAACTGTGTGACCTTGGGCAAGATACCCAATCCCACTGAGACTTCTGTTTCCTCATCTGTAAATTGGAGAAGTGCCCCCCACCAACCCTCCATTGTTGTGAGGGTTAGATGAGATCATAGAAGTAAAGTACTTAGTATTGTGCCTGGCACATTAAGTGCTCAATATATGTTTATTGATGCTGTTACTACTACTACTATTACTACTACTACTACTACCACCACCACCACCACCACCACCACCACCTGGCACTCTGAGCTAATGGATACCTGTCTAGCTGCAAGGTCCTGACAAGAATAGGCCTGTCTCAGGTTGCTCCCAGCCTTTGCAGTCAGTATTGCATTATGGTCAATGGCATGGACTCTAGTGCCAGACTACCTGGGTTTGAACGCCAGCTCTGCCACAAAGTAATGGTGTAAACTTGAGCAAGTTACTCAACCTCTCTGTGCCTTAATTTCACCATCTAAAAGATGGGGTAACAATATTACTTACCTCATAGTGTTGTTATGAGAATGAAATGAGTTAATACATACTACAAGCTTAGAATAGTGTCTTCTATATAGGAAGTATGCTTCAGTGTTTTATTACTATTCCTGCTCAGGCACTCTGGGAGCATAAGCTTGTAGTTATGTAGAGTACGTTCTTTTCTCATCCTTTATTTAGAGATGTCCGAGGTGACAAAGGACAAGAGAGCCTGCTGTAGGTCTGGGCCAGGTGTCATAATTCAGAACTGGTCAAAAGTCAGGAGCTCACCATGACCTTAGTGTAAAGTGTAATAGGTTTACATTTAGGGAAATTTCCAAAACCCACTGGAAATTAAGGAACAATGATATGAACGAGGCAACACAATTAGATGCCAAGAAGCTCCCAGTTATATCCGCACTCTCTGCTTTCCCAAACAAAACTCAGTGTCAGCGACAAGGGAGGGCTGGGGGCCAAATGATCAACTTGGAAAATCACCTACCTACCCCCAGCTCTTAGGTCCCATAGATCTGGAAGGAAGAAAAAGTAGACAGAGCCCTTTGTTTCTCAGTACTTGGGCTTTATAACCTGAACTTCAACTCTGGGGAAAGGGTAGTGGATAGAGCTGTGGAGTCATCACAGACCCAGCTAGACCTGAGTGGCTTTTCTGGGATATTGCAAATTGGTGACCTTCCTCACTTATTTTCCTCAGAGACAAAAACTGTCTTAGCCCACCCACAATCACTTCAAGTCACTATCTGCTGTTCTGTGCTTTGCCATTTCTGATCATGTCTCTCTTCTCCTCATCAGACATCTATTAGGTTTGCTCCTAATAAAAAAAAAATCCTGAGTGAGCCAGGAGCAGCCCTGTAATACTTAGGAAACATGGAATCCAAGGAAGCAGGCACCTGGATCAATAAAACTTTGATGCCACCATGCTTCCTATTCTTTCCCTGACATTTTGCTTCAGATTGGAAAGTGGTGGGGGTCTCTTGCAAGTGGCCTTGAGCTTTTGTACAGGTCATGTCCTGAATAAGAAATATGGGCAGAAGAGCAATTTGCATTGAGTTCAGATGTCTACAAAGTGGTAAATTGGGCCTTTGAGGTCGCCATGGAAACCCTATTTGCTTAGGAAATAAAAGGGGTAAGTGCAGGGAGGGCAAAGTGATTCCAGGAATTTGATTAGAAACCCAGGCTAGTGGTACTTAGAGGAAGAAAGGGGAGGCTTCAGAACAACATCATCTCCATTTATCTATTTTAGTACTTTTAAGAGATGATTGACTATCCTTGCAAATAAATATTAAAGTTGACTGGCCTATAATTTTCCTTTTCTTTATTGGCCAGTCTGCTCTCTTTGAAAGTTACACAGAAAAAAATCAATGGCTGCCATTGGTTAGAGCTCACTGGCAAAAACTCTGATGTGCCTTGGGTAGCGAGTTACTTACAAGGCTGGCTTATTTCAGAGTAGAAAGTCAGACAGTCTTGACTTTGAGTCCTGGATCAACACTTAGTCTGTAACCCTGGGCAATCTGCTCCTCTCAACTGGTAAAAAGAAGCCAGTAATGTCTATCTTATAGAGTTGGTTTTAGGATTTTTTTTTTTTTTTTTGTGGTATGCGGGCCTCCCTCTGTTGGGGCCTCTCCCGTCGCGGAGCACAGGCTCCGGACGCGCAGGCTCAGCGGCCATGGCTCACGGGCCCAGCCGCTCCGCGGCATGTGGGATCCTCCCAGACCGGGGCGCGAACCCGGTTCCCCTGCATCGGCAGGCGGACGCGCAACCGCTGCGCCACCAGGGAAGCCCCTGGTTTTAGGATTTGAGAGACACTGTGATGATGATGATGATGATGATGATGATGATGATGATGATGATGATGACGACGACGATGATGACGACGACGACGACGACGACGACGACGATGACGACGACGACGACGACGACGACGACGACGACGACGACGACGATGACGACGACGACGACGACGACGACGACTACTATACTATTATTACTATTATTGACTGGATCAAAAAGAGACTGCAGTTGCATTTGTGAGAAACCCAGACAGGCTATTTGATTTCCATATTGAAAATACAGGAATGTACCAAGATATTCTGGAGAGTGTAGCGGGCAGGTCAACCTCCAGACACACTCAAGCTAAATGCAGTAAATCTCTAAGGCATGCCAAAAACTTCACCTTTTTTTGAGCCAGTTCGTGGTCAATTTCCTCCTCTCCCAGGCCAATCTCTGCCATCTCGGGTTGGTCTTTCAACTTGTTCAGCAGCTCTGCTTTGGCCACCGAAATATTGTAATAAGCTGAATAAGAGGTAGGGATCCCTGGGGCACCCTGAGGAGGTGAGAAGTGCTGAAACTCTTGTCTGTGGAAACAAAAAATGACCATTTGAGCACCTCTGTTGACAGCCTGCTGACCTTTCTGCTTCTTAATTTCCCCATTTATAAAATGGGACTCTGCTTCACCAAGGAGTTATAAAATAAGGAAATAATGGACGGGGTGGCACTGTTCAAACATAAACAGGCCATGTGAAGGCTCTCTAGAAACCAAGTCAAGGCCAACTTTAAGAACTTAGAAGGCTATTTCTATATCCCTGACTTCCACAGCTAGGGGGACTTCTTTAGAGATCAATGGGTTTGGTCATTAACACCCCAATAAAATTCAGAAAAAACTAGCAGGCCCCTAAAGTTCCAGGCTTCTGATCATCAATGATTCCCCTTGGTTCAGGGTCCCAGTATATGGATCCTGCGGGAGGGGCTAGGTGGTAGGGACATGTCTGAGACCTTAGCTATTTGTCCTCTAAGGCTGTTGGGCTCCATCCTACCCATCCTGGATGCCAGCCCAACCTGGCTCTATCTAGTCTGCTTGCTTATAAAGTCACCGCATGGCTTTCCTGGACATGCTCATCATTTCACCTTTCCTGGTGGTGCCACTCCTGCTTGAAATAACCCCTCCACTGCATCTCTCCCACAGCAAAGAGGTCACCCATGACCTCAGCAGTGGTCACTGTGTTGGAGGATGAGTTTAGCACCCCTGCCAGAGACTTGTCACGGCCCACCACATCTCTCATGAGCTCGTCTGAGATTGCCTGAGGTGGGGCAGGCCTTTGGCCTGAGAAGGGATAACATCTCTCAACTTCTGGCATATCCCCAATGGTTCCAGCCTCCTCCATGGTTGCAGAATGAAATGGGGGAAAATGGAACCAATGGTGCCTAGGGGCTTGACAAGTGTAACAGCAGACCCTGTTGTCTTGGGTTCACTGAAGCCTGCGGGGTTGAGGTGCTGCTTCTCGGAGCCCCAGCCCATGAAAGAGAACTGCTCCTCAGGAAAGAAGTAGCTCTGGCTCCACGCTGGCTTAGGTTTGGACTCTTCTGCCATCAAAGCTTCTGGTCTGATGTGAGGAAAGAAATGAAATACTTCAATGTTAGGGTTCAGTGATGGAGGGGCAAATAATTCCGCCTATGGTTTATGTAAGGGGGAGACCCACCCCCACTATGTTCTTGTTGCCTATCAATCAGCCATCCCTACCCTCCACCTGTCTGTGTCACTGCCCCTTCACTAACCTCTAGCTGTTTGAAAGGAAAAATAGGAGAAACTCATTAGTCATTTTTGCAGCTATTTGCAGCTCTTAGATAAAGGTCAAAAATAATGGGTAAAAGGCTCCACAGCTATTTACTGATTCATGCTATGCTGTCTCCTAATTCATCACACAAAAGAAATTTGGGCACGCCAATATTGCTCATCCTAGGTATTCATTTTATGTGGAGGTTTTTAAGCTGATAGCACTGATAAAAGAGCACTACTAGCTAACATTCACATAGTGCTTACTATGCCCAGGAGCTGTCCTAAGATATATGTATGTGTGTGTGTGTGTGTGTGTGTGTGTGTGTGTGGTGTGTGTGTGTGTGTGTGTGTGTAAATATAGACATAAAATGTAATGCTCATGACAACCATTTTATGGATAAGGAACATGAGGCACTGAGAGGTAAAGTGACTTTCCCGGGATCACGACAGTAAATGGCAGACCCGTGATTTAGACCTAGGTGACCTAACTCCAGAATCTGTGCTTTTAGCCACTATACTATACTGCCAAAGGGTCAACTTGACATCACATAAAACCCTGCATGTAAAGAATTTTCTGGCTGGACTGTATCTATGTTAGCAGAGAAGAGAGGACATTCTGGAGGAAATATAAATGTATGAATTTAGGGAATTCCTACCTATAAGAAAAATATTTAGGGGCATGTGTGCGAGTTGAAAGTTAGAAAGTACTGAAAGAAAGCACAGAATTTTTTTTAAAAAAGGATGTGGCTATCTGTGAATTATATCTCAATAAAACTGGAGAAAAATTTTGAAAACGGATGTGCTAATTAGAGACTCAGTTCCCTAGCAGACATGGCCCTGTACTATATTATAGTGTATCATATCAGGCACTGTGTCCTAGGGCTTCTTTCCTCATACTCTCCATTAATAGGGCAGAGGTTATAGGAGATCTATGAGAACATAATTTGACCTTGATAATGAACTTTGTTGCAAAAATAAGATTCCTTCTCCAGAGCACTGAGAGAAAATGCATAGAGTCCATAAAGCAAACTATACCTGTGATTGAATCAGTTATCAGATTTAACCAATGCTCAATAAGTCCACTCACCTGCTTCTACATGTATCCTGACATTTTGTAACTAAAGAGTATGTGGGTTACAGAGAGACTCTAGTTTAACATGGCTGAAATTAGGATGTCTTTTTTTCTTTTTGCATTTTAGATTCAAAATATTACACATCTACTTGCCCTTAACACTACTTTCCCTTACAAAACCTTAAAGGCACTTCCTGCTGGGTAGAACCCTGTGCTCTCTGAGGGTCTGGAATAGGATCTTCTTGAGGAGCCCAGAGATCCTGGGGTGATATAGTTGGCACAGTGAGCCAGACTATCTGGGTTCTGGCTACCTGTGATCTTTTGCAACTTAATTTATATCCCTGTGCCTCACTTTTCTCATCTAAAAACTGTAGGAAACTAATGGTATCTATTTCATAGGCTTGTTGTGAAGATTAAATCAGTCAATACACAAATGTGCTTAGAACAATACTTGGCACATAGTAAAGAGGCAAAAAAATATTTGCTATGTAGGGAATGATGTTTTTCCTTAAATATCCATCACTCAAAGAAGCATCTATAATTGATTTTTTGCATCCACAAGCCAGGCTTGTGTGCAAACAAATGTTTCCCCTTGCATCCCATAGTCATTAAGAAAAAAAAATCTGTGGAACAAGTTACAAGATCTCTAGTAACAGCAATTTCCTTCTCTCTGGACAAGGTGCCAAGATGAATGGAGGTACATAAAGGAGGAAGGACTAGGAGGCTGAAAGGGCTAAGCCTGGGGCCTGTAACTACTACCTCTGGTACACATTGCCTTCTAGGGGACAGGAGGTCTAAGTAAAGGCCTGGCTACTGCAGGAACACGATCCCCCTGAGAGAGGCTGCCTAGGATGGCAAAAGAAGCATGGATTTTGGAGTAAGATCTGGCTTTGAGTCTTTTCTGTGTAATTCTAAGTTAGGTAGTCCCTTATTTTACTCAGCTTTAGTTTCTACATCTGTCAAATGGGCATAATAATGGCCCATAGGGCCGTTGGGAGAATTCAATGAAATAATAGATATAAAATGACTAGCAGTGTCTGACACATATCAAATGCTTAATACATGATCATTCATTCATTTATTCATTCTTTCTTCAGAAATATTAAGTGCCTACTATGTGCTAGGTTGCCTTCCCTTCTCTCTGCTGTGATAGGTTAACAATCCACAGTCACTTTCCACAAATGTTTTCTAATTACAATAAGAATACTCCCCAGCTAGATGGGCAGCTTGAGAAGCAGCCACTAGGGATCTGACAAGAAATTCTCATAGTGTCTGGAGCCAGGCCCTGTAAGCGCTGTGCCTGTGGCACCTTAGGCTGGAAAACTTGTCAACTAGCTCCAGATAGCCAAGTAATGGATTTGTCCATCAGTAAAAGATGAAATAACAAAGTACTTCTAATAGCAACAAGTCTCAGGCAAGTTCCTTCTGTAAAGGTATTTAAAGAAAGCACTGAAAGGATAGACACCTGCCCCTCATCCCCATCCCCAGCAGAGAGTGGGTGGAGCTCTCTGCAGGAGGATTGGCAGAGCCAAAAGCCAAAGCTCTTTTGTTTTGGAGCAAAGAGGACAACCACACATTGTGGGGCACGCCAATGAGCATTGGCACAGTGAAGGGAACTGTTCTGTGGCTATAGTACACTCCTTCTTTGGCCTCTCTGCCCAGACAGCTGACCCTGTCAACTACCACTTTTGGTACTACCATTTGCCCACTGAAGCAAATGCAAAGAGGCAGAGGAACAAGGGTGGGGGTGATGGAGGAAGTGGAAGATGAAAAGAATGAATGCCTTTGGCTGTTGTAAGGAATGGTCAAGGCATAAAGCATCCAACCCCAGAAACACCTTTGATGCTGGGGGTGGGGGAAGAGTTTAGAAGCTCAGACAGGTCCTAGAGCAGAGGCAGGTCAGGTTGTGAGCTGGCCTCTTGTTCTGGAGAGCAAGCAGCAGAAAAGGCAGAAAAGGACCTGAGCCAGGCTTCTGGAAAAGGCCCCAAGACAATAAGGGTTTAATGCCTTATTGCTCAGGGGCCAGAAACTGATGCATACCTTAAAGACAAACTAGAAAAAAATATAGTACCTTGATAGTGATATTTAGGGATAAGAACATCAATGACATTTACTGAGTACCTACTATGTGCTAAGTATGGGGCTATGTCTTTTACGTGGATTATCCTCATATTCACAACAACCATGTATCATCATGCCCATTTTCCAGGTGAGAAAACTGAGGCTGGAAATAGTTTAATTGACCAGCCCAAGGTCACGCAGCTGGCAAATGGTGAAGGTGGAATTCAAACTCATGCTGCCACCTCTTCAGGGACCTAACGTCTTTCATAAGCACTTACTTGGGGGAATCAGTGGTCTCCTGCTCTGATGTTCTCCAAAGCCCACCAATGCCGTAATAGCAAGGGGGCAGAGCCTTCTCAGGTTGAGATCCCAAATGGCCCCTTACTGGAGGCAGGAAATCGCTGGAATGGAGAGCAAAGGACTCTTGCTCTGCTGGAAGGCTTTGTGAGCCCTGCCTTGAAGGCTCCAGGTGGCCAAAGCCCAGCGGTTGGGGCTGCTCCAGGACCTCCTCAGGATTGAGGGCACTGGAACCAGTGGTTTCTGAACTGAAATACTGGGGTGGCAGCTCTTCCTCCTCCCCCTCCTCCTCCTCCTCCTCCACCCCCTCTTCCTCTTCTTCCTCTTCCTCCTCCTCTTGCTGCTGCTTTTGCTGCTGCTGCTGGGCTGCACGAAAGAGCCTGTACTTCTCCCAGTTGGGAGGAGGAGGGCGAGGAGGAGGAAAGGCCTTCTTCCTGGCACCCAGAGGATCTGGCTGGATCTCATCAACTTTGGTAAAGAGCTCCTTTCTATGCTGCCCCCAGGCCCGGGAGCTCTGAGGATCCAAGCTGATGTGGCTCTCTGAGAAGGCCCGGCTGCGAAGTGGGCGGGGCATGGAGGCTAGGGAGCTCTCCTCTTCATAAACGGAGGTTTCCTCTGGTTTTTTTGAGGAGTGCTTGACGTCTCCAAGGAGGTCAAGAGAAGAGATTGCTCGGTAGCTTGACAAGTCCAGTGCTGGGTTCTCAAAGCAAGGATGGAAGGAGGTTGCCCATGAAAAGCTAGCCTTGGAATGAGCCATTTCCCTGCAAAACAGCAGATAAAGGTTGTATAAAGCAAGCACGTTGCAGATGGTCCCATAATTTTGGATAACATCATTTATATAAAATTTAAAACGTCCACAAAACAATATAATATAGGTAGTAAGTATAGTAATAACAATATATGATATATAATATTGATAGCTAACACTTACTGAGTGCATACTAAGTGCCAGACACTGTTTTAAGTGCTTTCCATGTCTTAACTTATTTAATGCTCACAATAACCCTAGGAAGTAGCTATTATTATTGTCCTGATTTTATAGCTGGGGAAACTGAGGTATGGGCAGGTTAAGCCATTGCTCAGGGTCATAAAGCTGGTAAGTGGCAGAGCTAGGATTTGAACATGGAGAGTCTAGCTCCAAACTCTGGATATACACACCACCCCACTCAGATTGAATGTGCTGTGTTCTGGGGCTTGCAAGTGTGGTTATCCTGCTACATCTGTTGTTTTTGTTTTGTTTTTAATTATGAAACATTTCAAATGTTTAAAAACATAGAGAGATTGTTATAATAAATATTCATGTTCCCACCTACTACCCACAATTAGCACATCTTAATACTTTACCATCTATGCTTCATGAATTTTAAAAATAATAATATCCTTTGTTTCACTCCCCACTTCTATTCCTCTGCTGCCTCTCTACATGCAAGCTATATCATGAATTTGTCATGTATACTTTCTGTCCATGTTCTTATACTTGTACCAAAAAATATCGAGCCGGCCATTCACAAATATCTGCTATTTGGGATTTAAAATGTATTTTTCTAATGCAATTCCAATCAGAATTCTCACCAGGACTTTTTAACTATAGAATTTTTGTGTTAACTTGCAAAATAAAGCAGGATATGGTAGTCCCCATTTGTCCGCTGTTTCACTTTCCAAGGTTTCAGATACCTGTAGTCAACCACAGTCCAAAAAATAGTAAATGAAAAATTCCCAAAATAAACAATTCATAAGTTTTAAAGCGCACACTATTCTGAGTAGTGTGATGAAATCTCCCGCTGTCCTGCTCCATCCTGCTCAGGACTTAAATCATCCCTTTGTCCAGCGGATCCCACCCATTAGTCACTTAGTAGCTGTCTAGGTTATCAGATGGACTGTCACAGTGTCACAGTGCTTGTGTTCAAGTACCCCTTATTTTACTTAATAATGGCCCCAAGGCCTAAGAGTAGAGACGCTGGCAATTTAGATCTGCCAAAGAGAAGCCGTAAAGTGCTTCCTTTAAGTGAAAAGGTGAACGTTCTTGACTTAATAAGGAAAGGGAAAAAATCATATGCTGAGGTTGTTAAGATCTATGGTAAGAACGAATCTTCTATCCATCAAATCATGAAGAAGGAAAAAGAAATTCGTGCCTGCTGTCATACCTCAAACTGCAAAAGTTACAGCCAGAGTGCTTGATATGGGCTTAGGTAAGATGGAAAGGCATTAAATTTGTGGATGGAAGACATGAACAGAAAGCATATTCCGACTGACAGCAACGTGTTGCGCCAGAAAACATGGAGCCTATACGAAGACTTCAGCAAGGGATCCCCTGAAACAAGTGACTTCAGCCATTTACTGCAAATAAGAAATGGTTACAAAGATTTAGGAATAGGTTTGGACTGAACAACAGGAAAGTTACTGGAAAGGCTGCATCTGTCAATGAAGAAGCCACTGCCACGTTTCTGGCAGAGTTGAGGAAGTTGATCAAGGAGAGAGACAGAATTCATATAACTTTTATTACAGTACATTGCTATAATGTTCTATTATATTATTAGTTATTACTGTTAATCTCTTACTCTACCTAATTCACAAATTAAACTTTATCATCGGTATGTATGTATTTTTTAAAAAACATAGTATATATAGGGTTCAGTACTATCTGTGGTTTCAGGCATCCACTGGGAGTCTTGGAATATAACTCCCACAGATACATGGGGACTACTATATAATAAAAAACATATTTTGCTACAGAAGAAATCGGGGGTAAGTAAGGCATAAAGCATAATATAAAGCAATTATAAGTAAAACTGTTTTACTGACTAACAGAACATAATTGAAAGTCCAGAAACATATCAAACTATTTATAAAAATGTCATATATAATTCACCTTCCATAACAAGAAGATAAAGATTTTTTAATAGATATCTTTGAGACAATTGCAGAGCAGTGTTATTTGGAGCTGCACTATATATTATATACCAAAATAAATTTCAGATTCAAGAGTTAAGGGTGTGTGTGTGTGTATAAAATTTTAATATGTGTTATATGTGTATATATGTATATATATATTATATACTTATAAGAAAAAACGTATAAGAAAAAAATTATCAGAAAACTTAAAAACTATGACTTGTGAGGTGAAATAAGACTCTCATCTCATAAGTAATAGAAAAGTATATGCAAGGAAAACAAGTCCAGGTTTATTTAAATATGTATAAAAAGTTAAACTTCTGTATAATAAAGAGGGACCAAAGCAAAGGACATCTCTTTAATCTCTGAGTTTAAAGAGTTAAGCCCTCTAAGCCAGAAGATCTGGTTTCCTGCTGTAGTCTGTGAGCAATCAGCATCATGCTAAGTACTGCCTAGTGACAGGAAATTCCAGCAGTTCAATTAAATCATCAGACAGAATATCCATTCAGTAGTCACGTTGAAGACTGAGAATATTTCCTCAAAAAATAATAATACACATAATGGTGGCCCAGGTCAGATAGAATGGAAAGCAAAATCTCCTTCATTCCCCTCATCTGCAGTCCCCATCCTGGCTAGCTCATCCCTCATGTGGATCAGAAATTCATAGCCACACATCCCCATTCTCTTCTCATTTGGACCTTAGCCCACCTATAGCTCCTTAAGGTTATAATAATCCCTTGTGTACAAACTGTTCCACCTGGCATTTCCCCCCTCAGGAAACAAACAAACAAGGTGGTGAGTGGGAAGTGATAGGATGATAAATGCTATCAGGCAGAGAGGCCTTTCCTGACGACCTTATCTAAAGTAGAGACAACTTATCCTTAATTATCATGTTTCTATTTTGCCTTTCGCAGAGCATACATCCCCACAAGGGCAGAGACCTTGTGTGTCTCATTCATCTGGTACCTACTGCCTGGCACATAGTAGGCATTCAATAAATATTTAATAACTGAGCTAATTCCCAAAAAAACCCCAAGGACCATGATACTCATATCATAAAAAAAGTTGAATTAAAGGCAAAAAGCAATAAACAAGACAAAGAAGGGCACTATAATATTAATGATTAGAAAACACAATTAAGATCTAATTACACTGAATCTTTATGTACCAAATAACGTAGCATCAAAATTCATAAAGCAAATATATAGAAAATGCAAAGGTAGAAAAAGCAGAAACAAAATATAAGACTTTTTCAGCTGATGACAATACTATATCTAGTCACAATACAATAACACTAGAAATTAATTGCAAAATGAAAAACAAATACTTCTAGCACACAGAAAATAAAAGGGAGAAAATATCCCCCACTGTAGTCAAAGAGGAGATCTAATCTAAAATTGTAGACTACCTAGAAAATAACAACAATGAAAATATCAGAAGCAAGAGGATGTGGTTGATTAAAGCAATGATTAAAGGAAAATTGATAGTCTTAAATACTTATATCAATACATAAAAACAAATTAAAATAAATGAATTATGCTTTCAACAAAAGAAGTTAAGAGCCACAAAAATAGACCTAAGCAAAGCAGAAATAAAACTAATGGCAGAAATTAATACACTAGAAAACAAATGATAGAACTAATAATTAAAGCCAAAAGCTTTCTTCAAAAGAAAATATAAAACCATAAAACAGATAAACCACTTGCTAATCTAATTAAAAACCCTAAATGCACAAAATTAGAAATGGAGAAATAACCACAGTTACAAAGTAAATGAAAAGAGTAAGAGAACACTTTGCTCTACTCTATGAAACAGATTTGAAAACTTAGTTTTCTAGGGAAAAATAATTACCAAAACTAATTGCAGAAGAACAAAAATATCTAAACCACCAGTTATCATAGGAAAAATTTTGATAAATTTGACCAAAAAAACAGCACACTCCCATGGTCTTGTGTTAATTCTACCAACCTTCAAGGAACAGACAACCTCAAAGCTATTTACGCTTTCTAGATTCTGGAATCTAGAGAATAGGGGGAGAAGAAAAGAATCCTGCATAACATCAATACCAAAACCCAGCAACTAGAACATACATAAAGGAAAACCAGAGACCATTCTCATCAAAGAATACTAATGCAAAACTCACCGTTTTTTGCATTTAAAAACATAAATATTAGAACATTAGTAGATATAAGTAATTTACTAATAAACTACCAACACATATTAAAGGTGAATGCTCAAAACAATTCTTTCTGAGAAGGGTGCATGATCCAAAAAGTTGGAAACCATTGGTCTGAGGCAGTTGTTCCTAATCGAAGTGGCTCTTAATTGGAATTACCTGAAGATGTTGTTTAAAATGCAAATTCCTCAGCTCCACTTCTATCAATAGAAATTGAGATTTAGTACCTCTGTGGTGGAGCCCAGGAATCTACATTTTAAACAATTTCCCCAAGGGATTCTAATACCAGTGGTTCAGGGATCATACTATGGAAACAAAGGTCCAGGGTGAAAAAGATGGGAGTGTTGTGGTTTGGAGGTAGAGGTTTGGGGATAGAGTTATTTGTTCCAGTTAGGTTGGTTTCCAATCTGTACAGTATGTGTCCCACCCCTCAGCACACACATGCCTACCTTCTGTCCTTGCCTCTCCTGTTCTTCCCCACCTTCATCTCTAATCTAGATCTTATGAGATGCAGGTGGTGAAAGCAACATCTCCAAAGGCTCAAGTTGGGCCAATGTCCTGCAGCTGTGGTGAGAAAAACCCTGCTCCATGATAGTCATCAAATTTACCACTCTTTCCTTGCCAGGGCACAGGAAAGGCAACAGAGCAGAGCGCAAAGAACACAGTGTTAGAAAGACTTGGGTCTGAGTTTCAGTAAAATTTAAAAATCTGCCTCCAGAACCCAAAAGCTGCATGACCTTGAGGAAATTATTTAATTTACCTCAGTTTCAGTAAAATATCTATCTTAACAAAGCTGCTGTGAGGATTAACCATATAAAATAAAAAGGACCTAGCAATGATGCTGGGTACATGGAAAAGTGATTAATAAATGACAGAACTATGCTTATTATTAGAGTGAAGTCCTTACTCAGGGCCACTGCATATGGTTGTGTAAACTGTGCAGTGTACAGCCTTCACTGCTGTATGCTTCAGCCCTGCTCCTTGTTCCCATAAAGGGAGTTGAACTGCACTGTCCCCTGGTTAATGTTCAGCCCTGCTCAATAGCCAAGAAACCAAGAGACCTGGGGTCCCAGCTCAGCTACATGGCTGCCGAGCCAGGAGGCCCTAGATAACCAAGGATTTTAATCCTAGGCTCATTCACTCACTCTTCTCATCTACTAAAAGGGAGAGAGAATAAAAGGCAAGTTTAGGCTTAAAAGCAGTGTGACCATCAACAAGACTAGATAGTCTATGTTGTCTTGTTTAGGTACAAATCACTTATGTCAGCGTTACAGAATTTACCTCTCAGTAGCCAACTCCAGAACCAGCTGGAAGAAAAGAGCACACCCTTCTAGGGACATTCGGTGCCCCGATTTATGGCACTGTGACACTATCCTGAAGCACTAGGCTCTAGCAAGGCAACCTGGAAATTGCTATTCTCTGAATCAATCCTAATTTCAAAAGCACTGCTCTCCCACCGACACAGCTTGTGTAAGGGCAGCCTGAACCTTGCAGAGTCATTTACATCAGGGGAGCAGAATTAGGCAAGACTCCAGAAAAGGGGAAGGACTGCCGTCGACGGGACCACCTGGGCCAATGTGTGTACAAGTCATCCAAGCTGTCATTCAATATTACACTGTGCAAGGTGACCAGATCTCAGGGGAGCAAAACCCGTAGCCCTTGCTTTCCAGGCACTAATAGCTGAAGCAGACTGGTGAATGGGAGGCTTCCATTGATGTGTGTCAGGCTCAAGCCAAGGATATTGGTCTCTAGAGGTCCTAGTTTCAAAGGGCTCAAGCCTCCTATATGCACAGAAATCTAAGTCTACAACTCTTCTTTGGGATGAAGTAAGGATTCTTCCCTAGAGTGGAGGATAAGGAGCTAAATTAAGGGAAAAGAACTATGGTTTCTTACTTCTTACTTACTATGTGTCACGCACTGTTGTAGGCACTTTCATGTAGGTATTTCTATTCATCTTCACACCAGCTCATTGAAGTAATTACCATTATTGCCAGTTTGCAGGTGAGGATCCTGAGGCTTAGAGAGGGTCATTAATTTTCCCAGCTAGGAAGAAGTAGTAGTGTCCAGACTGGAACTTGCCTTATCTGGCTCCAAGGGAAATCCCACTGAAGCAAGGACTCCTGAGTTAAGGCGAAAGGTACTTGCGCTACCTTCATCCTCAAGGTGTTCTCAAAGACTTCAGCTCCTTGCTGAAGAGAGGGGAGGAAGCATGAAAGCTAAGTCTGAGAAAGGGCTTTGTTGACACCAGCAAGGAGCCTACATCTCAAAAACAAAAGCAAATCATGTGCCAAATCCTGGGCTGTTCTTCTCTTTTCCTCTTGGCACAGGTTGCCTCTTCTTCTGATGAATAGATTTTCCCCTTTCGTTACAATCTTTTTTTTGTGGGGGAGGGGCTCATAGTAATTGAAAATGAAAACCAGTATTTTCAGAGACTGAAAAATCTCCTCCCGCCTCCTCCTTAGGCCTTTTGAAGTTTTCTTGTTTGGAATTTTTATTTTTAACCTCACCACAATAGCTTGGCATTCCAGGATCTCAGCAGCAAGAGTGCACAGTCCCAGCCCCTCTCCCCTTCCCCTTTCCTCAGCAGCCAAAAGATAAGACTGCTCCAAGAGAAACAGCCACTCCCAGCTTATTGCTGAAGGAAATATTTACAAGATCCAGGAAGTGAGATACAAGGAGGCTACACAGGGAGGGGAGAAGGGCCCAGAGAGCTTGTTGTTGCCACCCTTCTCTGCCTCTGGGGCCACAGAACTTCAAGCAAGGAACAATTAGTCTGGCAACAGCAAATACAAGTGGCAGGACTCACTCTGAGCCTTCTACAGCCCCCAGGAGCCTGCTGCAAAGTGTCCTTTGAAGAGATCAGAGAAGTCCTTGCTATATTGGGGCTGTCCTGGGTAAAGCTTAGATTCCTCTCGCCAATGACTCCAACTTGGAGTTTCCAAGAAGGTTTTCCCATTACTCCTCTGAACCCTACATAGTGTCACAGACATGGTGCTAAGGGATGGTAATGACCACTCTTCTTTACTCAGAGTCCACCATGTGTCAGGCACAGCACTGGACACTTAACAGACTCCATCTCGTTTCACCCTGAAGACAATCTTCCAGCCTGAGTATTCTCTTGCCCATGTTAGAAATGAGACTCAGGGAGGTTAAACAACTGAGGGAACATAAAGAGAAGAAGCAGCCAGGCGAAGTTACAACTAAGGTCCATCTGACTCCAATGCCCATGCTTTTGCCAGCACAACATGCTGCCTCTTCAGCATTCTCATAACCTTCTCAAGAGATTTAATAAAAGACATTTTAGGGGCACGTAACACATTGTGGAGGGGCCTGGAGCGTTTGATATCCATGAGAACAATTTAATGGAGGATCAGGCTGGACGAGGTTATTGAGGCTCTATTCTCTAATAGGCAGTGGTTCTGAAACTTGAACATGCATCAGAATCACCTGGAAGGCTTATTAAAACACAGTTGGCTTAGTCCTACCCCCAGAATTTCTAATTTGGTAGGTCTGGGGCAGAGTGGAGAATTTTTATTTCTAACAATTCCCAGGATGATGATGGTATTGCTGGTCCCAGATCACACTTTGAGATCCACTGCTCTAAACAGTCATTATCTACCAGTTTCCCAACTCACCAGGGTATCTTAAGAGGTATAAAGCCATTAAATAAAACTCTCAAGGAGTTATCTGGTGGTGCAGTGGTTAAGAATCTGCCTGCCAATGCAGGGGATACGGGTTCGAGCCCTGATCTGGGAAGATCCCACATGCCACAGAGCAACTAAGTCCACGTGCCACAACTACTGAGCCTGCGCTCTAGAGCCTGTGAGCCACAACTACTGAGCCCGTGTGCTGCAACTACTGAAGGCTGCATGCCTAGAGCCCATGCTCTGCAACAAGAGAAGCCACTGCAATGAGAAGAATGAGAAGCCTGCATACCGCAAGGAAGAGTAGCCCCCGCTCACTGAAACTAGAGAAAGCCCATACACAGCAACAAAGACCCAACGCAGCCAAAAAAAAAAAAAAACTCTCAAAACGAAATGCATTTTAATTAACTACATACATACCACCCATGTAACAAGTATGATGAAGATTTACAAAATAAAATAATGGGAGGTCCATAAAGCTCTGGGAATCCTGATGCTATTTAAGGAAATTCGGTGCCCCACCATCATTAAACAATGGATGTGCCAGGGGAAGAGAGCAATTTTTGTATATTTGAGTCTTCATATATACCAGATGTTAATGTACTAAATTTTGAAGACCTAAAATACAGTGGAATAGACTTAATACCAAAGTTATAAAGAACATGATTTTATCTCAGTTTAAAAGGCATTCTGGGTGCTCAATTATGAATGACAATTATTATCATAGAGTAGTTCTTTGGCATGAACATATTTAACATTTGAGGTTTTAACCCTTTGAGAGTAGCCCTAAAGATCCATGAAGTGTAATAACTGGTCATTTTGCAAAGGGTATGAATTTGACTTGCAAGGCCTCACAATTCTGGTTTGTAGGGCAAGTCACCAAGCAAAGGAGGGAGCCTAGTCAACCACTTGGCATTCCCATCTCAATGTGGCTTGATAGGTGTCTATTTGTTAACAAGGAAGATAGGTGTGCAGTAACCATGGTAGAGAGAATATGTGCTTCTCTGTGAATAATGGCACTGAAATGCAAACTATTTGCAAACTAGTGCTGATGATGGAAGTGAAGAGAAATGTAACGGTCTTGAGAAAGTAACGGTTCTGAGTCAGATAATAAAATGTTCATTGGTGGAGGTGGAGAGGTTCTATGTTGTAGTAATGGTGACAAATTTGAAGATTCACAAATGTCTGGTGATGTACCCCCTCAGAAATGTCAAGTTCTCACAGATTTAGATAAGCAGAAGTGCTGGTTGACAGAGAATTCTAGCAAAACAAATTCTAGCTAACAGACAGATCAAGCATGTCTGGTAAGTAACACTGTCTGTCATTGGTATGGGGATTTTTCTAAAGCCCTTGATCTTTAACTTTGCAGGCCTAAATCAAACCAATGTGGGCTGCCTCTTCTTCAGATTTTCTTTTTTATTATGAATTCCAGCAACTTGACATGTACCCAAAGAACACCATGTGCATTCAACTCCAGCTATTTACATTTTACCAGATGCCTCTCTGAATCTTCTTTGTGCAAGGCTACTATCAGATTCAACATGTGAGTTTAGAATTTAGCCTTTTTTGTTGTTAATATTATTACAAATACCCATTTCTGTGTAAGACCCAATATTTGTATACCTGTCACTGTTAATGGCTATATTCTATTCCATCATGATGATATATTAGATTGGTAAATATTTTCCATGATTATAAATAGCACTACTTTAAATATCTTTTAAAAAATTATTTTTTCCTTTTTAGGTTATTTCCTTGGGGGTATGCTGGATCAAGGAGTATGTACAAACAGTTTTGTAACTCTTGTCACATATTTCTAGACTGCCTTTTAGGAAAACTGAACCAATTTATACTGTTCCCCAAAACACATACTGTTTCCTTAAGTCTTGTCAAGATAGGGTTTTGTAATTTCTATTTATAATTTCCATTAATTGTTGACAATTTAATAAGCAGGTTGTGCTACCTTGATGTTGTTTTTATTTGCACTTCTTTAATTGGTAGAGAGGTTGTACTTTTCCAGGCAGTGATTTTACTGCGTTTATTTCCTCATTTGTAAATTGGCTGTTCATTTTCCTTGCCCTTTTATGAAGCTGAATTTGAAAGCCGACCTTCTATATCTGTATCCATTCTTTATATTTTTTGGACAGTCAGCTGTTATCTGTGATGCTGACCCCAGACATTTTCCTCATTCTGCTATTTAGCTTTTTATTACATTTTGTTGTAAAAAGGTATTTCCCCCAACTTTTAAATATTTGGAACCATCCATCTTGTCTCTGATGATATCCTTCATTTAACAGGCACAAATTTATCTTCCATCCATAGCTGGAATGAATATGCTGTTCCACTGGTCTGCTTTCTGAAATTTACTACAGAGTATTGTATGCACTGTGGCTCTAAGCTAATTATTCTCCATATTGATACCTACAGTTCCCAACATTTATTGAAGACAGATGATTGCTTTCCAAAGTTCACGGTTGCATCCAGTGTGCTCTACAGTCTTAGTATCTGTTCCTAGAATCTCTCTTTTTTATTTAATTTCACTGTTTGACGTTTTTTAAACCCACTATCATATGGTTTTAATGATTGTCACTTTATGACAGACTTTAAAATCTGATAGGGTAAGTCTACCACCATTACCATTTTTTTTAACATCTTTATTAGAGTATAATTGCTTTACAATGGTGTGTTAGTTTCTGCTGTATAACAAAGTGAATCAGCTATACATAAACATATATCCCCATATCTCCTCCCTCTTGCGACTCCCTCCCACTCTCCCTATCCCACCCCTCTAGGTGGATACAAAGCACCGAGCTGATATCCCTGTGCTATGCAGCTGCTTACCACTAGCTATCTATTTTACATTTGGTAGTGTATATATGTCCATGCTCCCTGTATCCTCAAGTCCAATCTCTATGTCTGCATCTTTATTCCTATCCTGCCCCTAGGTTCTTCATAACCATTTTTTTAGATTACATATATATGTGTTAGCATATGGTATTTGTTTTTCTCTTTCTGACTTACTTCACTTTGTATGACAGACTCCAGGTCCATCCACCTCACTACAAATAACTCAATTTCGTTTCTTTTTATGGCTGAGTAATACTCCACTGTATATATGTGTCACATCTTCTTTACCCACTCATCTGTCAATGGACACTTAAAATGCTTCCATGTCATGGCGATTGAAAATAGACCTGCAATGAATATTTTGGTACGCCACTCTTTTTGTTTGTTTTTTTTTGTTTTTTTTTTTGTTTTTTTTTGCGGTACGCGGGCCTCTCACTGTTGTGGCCTCTCCCGTTGTGGAGCACA
>NC_041234.1:29995287-30032597 GCF_002837175.3 Physeter macrocephalus | reverse complement strand
TTCTGCCTATGTTTTCCTCTAAGAGTTTTATAGTATCTGGCCTTACATTTAGGTCTTTAATCCATTTTCAGTTTATTTTTGTGTATGGTGTTAAGGAGTGTTCTAATTTCATTCTTTTACATGTAGCTGTCCAGTTTTCCCAGCACCACTTATTGAAGAGACTGTCTTTTCTCCACTGTATATCCTTGCCTCCTTTGTCATAGATTAGTTGACCATAGATGCGTGGGTTTATCTCTGGGCTTTGTATCCTGTTCCATTGATCTATATTTCTGTTTTTGTGCCAGTACCATATTGTCTTGATTACTGTGGCTTTGTAGTATAGGCTGAAGTCAGGGCATCTGGTTCCTTCAGCTCCATTTGTTTCCCTCAAGACTGCTTTGGCTATTCAGGGTCTTTCTTTTGTGTCTCCATACAAATTTTAAGATTTTTTGTTCTAGTTCTGTAAAAAAATGCCATTGATAGTTTGATAGGGGTTGCATTGAACCTTTAGATTGCTTTGGGTAGTAGAGTCATTTTCACAATGTTGATTCTTCCAACCCAAGAACATGGCATATCTCTCTATCTGTTTGTGTCATCTTTAATTTCTTTCATCAGTGTCTTATAGTTTTCTGCACACAGGTCTTTTGTCTCCTTAGGTAGGTTTATTCCTAGGTATTTTATTCTTTTTGTTGCAATGGTAAATGGGAGTGTTTCCTTAATTTCTCTTTCAGATTTTTCATCATTAGTGTATAGGAATGCAAGAGATTTCTGTACATTAATTTTATATCCTGCTACTTTACAAATTCATTGATTAGCTCTAGTAGTTTTCTAGTAGCATCTTTGGGATTCTGTATGTATGATATCATGTCATCTGCATACAGTGACAGTTTTACTTCTTTTCCGATTTGGATTCCTTTTTTTTTTTTTTTGGTACGCGTGCCTCTCACCGCTGTGGCCTCTCCCGTTGCGGAGCACAGGCTCCGGACGTGCAGGCTCAGCGCCCATTGCTCATGGGCCCAGCCGCTCCGTGGCATGTGGGATCCTCCCGGACCAGGGCACGAACCCGCGTCCCCTACCTCGGCAGGCGGATTCCCAACCACTGCACCACCAGGGAAGCCCCTGGATTCCTTTTTGCTTTTTCTTCTCTGATTGCTGTGGCTAAAACTTCCAAAGCTATGTTGAATAATAGTGGTGAGAGTGGACAACCTTGTCTTGTTCCTGATCGTGGTGGAAATTGTTTCAGTTTTTCACCATTGAGGATGATGCTGGCTGAACCATCATTACCTTTTAAAATAAATGTATTATTTGGTCTTCCTGCCCACTTATTCTTTCAGACAAATTTCACGGTGAATTTGATAAGTTCTACAAAGTATACCACAGTGACTCTAATTGGTAGTGCATTACATCTATATATTATTAACTTAGGGAGTATTGTAATCATTACTATATTAGTCTTCCCAAATTGAAGCAGAATATAGCTATGCATTTATTCATGTCTTTATTTCTCCCATTAGATTTTTATAATTTTCCTTGAATAGGTTTTGTGTGCCCAGGATTAAATTAATACCCAAGTGTTTAAATTCACTTTGTCACACTCTTTGACAAATCCTTTCATGCCTCTGAAGGTTACATTCTTCTTAGCTGGTAAAGCCTTCCTGAAAAGTGTACTATTCCTAATGAAATGAGATTCAATTCTGAATTATCCATTTTCTTTTACTCAATTGGCAAATAGGAAATGTGTACTGGATATTCCACACTCTGCTCATGATGTGGTATGATAAAAAGAAGGAAGAGAGCCCTAGGCTGCGAACTGAAAAACCTGGGTAGTAGTCTAATTTTGTCACGTACTTGCTATATAATCCCAGAAGTAATGGGCTCTGGAGTCAGATGCCTGTTTGACCTTGGGCAAGTGACTTTAATCTATCTGTGAGTAAGTTTCCTCATCTGTAAAACTGGGTCAATAAATGGTAACTATCTCATAGGTTCATGATTAGTAATAAATAAAATAATTCATGTGAAATGCTTAGAGCAGTGCCTGACACCCAATAAACACTTAATAAGTGTTAGCTATTATACCTTTTGTTGTTGTTGTTGTTAATAATAGTATAATAATACCTTTTCTGAGTCTCAGCTTCCTTATCAGTCAAATGGGAAAAATAAGGCTTCACAGAGTTTCTGTGAGGATTAACTGTGGTTATATGTATATATATATAAACACTCTACACATTCTAAAGTTCTGTGCAAAGTAGAAAAATGGAAACGATCGCAGGAGGCAATTATAAGTATGGAAAACCAAATGAGATAATCTAGGAAATAATTTCTTTGGGCTTTTAAATGCTTCACGTTTACGTAGCTTTTTCTCCCAGCAGATCTACTCACCAATGTTTTTTTCCCTCCTGCTAATATCAAAATGCGTTTGCATTCTCTGCATGCAAACTAAATAACTGTGGAGGGAGACAACCAAGAGTGTAACTACCTGGAATTAAAATTCGTTGCAGGCTTCCAGGCAGAGAGTGGCTCAAGAATATACATTTGATTTTCCCACCTACCCCCATCATTCAAGTTGTGACAGAAATGACGTAAGAAATGTTAAAAATGTGTGTGTAGTGGGGGGAAGGTAAGCGGAAGCTCCATCAGGATTTCTCCTCTTTAAATGTCATCTCTGCCCTTGACCTTTCCTAGGCCTTCTCATCTTCCTTGAGATCATAAACTATGATCTGCTGCCTCCATATTCAGCATAAATATTCTTTCCCTTTCCATTGGCCTCTCCTTTCTGTTTTTAAACTTAAACCAGTTTCCCAAATCCTGATCAAACTATCACTTAAACCAGAGGTTCTCAGATTTAGCTTGCATCAGAATTGCCTGAAGGGCTTCTTAAAACACACATCTCTGGGCCATGTCCCAGTTTCTGATTCAGTAGGTCTGGGTGGGGTCCAATAATTTGCATTTCTACTTCAGTTCTTAGGTGATACTGAGGTTGCTGGTCCTAGGACCACATTTTGAGAACCACTAACTTAAACCTTATCTCCCCCTCTAACTACCACCCCATTTCTCTCCTTCCTTTTCCTAGCCAACTTCTTTTTAAACATTTTAAAATGTATAAATGTCTTTTCAAGCACTCTTCTTTTAAACCCTTTTCCAAATCACACAGTAGCACATAATCATTGTATTAAAATTAATGAAAAGAAACTGAAACCCTCCTACTTTGCTGGTGGAAGTGTAAAATGGTACAGCTGCTTTGGAAAACAGTTAGGCAGTTCCTTAAAAAGTTAACAGAGTTATCGTATGGCCCAGAAATTCTACTCCTAAATATATACCCAAGAGAATTGAAAACATATGTCCACATAGAAATTTGTATGTGAATGGTCATAGCAGCATTATTCACAAAAAAGTGGAAACAACCCAAATGTCCATTAATGGATGAATGGATAAATAAATGTGGTATGTCCATACAATGGAATATTACTTGGCAAAAAAATGGAATGAAATACTGATATATGCTACAACAAAGATGAACTGCTAAAACTTGCTAAGTAAAAGAAGCCAGACACAAAAGCCCACATAATGTATGATTCCATTTATATGAAAGGTACAGAATAGGCAAATCCATAGAGACAGAAAGTAGATTAGTGGTTGCTTGAGGCTGAGTGTGGAATAGAGAGTGACTGGAAATGAGCAAAAGGGATCTTTTTAGGGAGATAGACATGTTCTAAAATTGGATTGTGGTGATGATTGCATAGCATGCAAATTTACCAAAACTCACTGAATTGTACACTTAAAAGGTGAATTTAGGATGTGTAAAACTGTGTGCATTTCTTCTGTATGCATCCCCTTTACAGACCATCATGCCATCTACTTTCTATGCCCATCATTTTACTAAGTTTGCTTTCTCGAAGGTCACTTGTGCGTCCAAACCGTCAAAGCCAATAGCAGTCCTCTCCTTATCGTCTGTGATGGTACACTGGCATACTTCTTCTTCTTCCCACTCCAGATGCTTGCCCCTTCAATCCCCTTTGCTGGCTATTCTTCTTCATCCTACCCCCGCTGGCTGGGTGATCAACAGCCCTCCTCAAAAGCATCCCCTTGTCTTCCTCACTAACTTTAAATTCAACATATCCCAACTCAAACTTATTATCTCCACCAAACCAGGTCCCCTTGTCACCTGCCCCCACTATGTCAATAATTTTCTCTTTCTAAAGTCACTGGGACAGAAAATTATTTTTGGCTTAACTCCTTTCATTCCCAAGTTCTTTCTACTTTTCTCTCAAAAGTTGTCATGTATTTGTGAGCAAATTATCTGAACCAACAAGTCACATGGGAATCAATGCAAATATTAAATAAATACATGAAAAATGTTCAAACCAGAATAATCAAAGTAAGCAAATTAAAATTATAATATGTACCATTTATACCTATTTTATTAGAAAAAGAAAAATTTCCATGATGGCAAATTTTAGGGGAAACTGGTATTCTCATATATTGCTAATGGCAGAGTAAAACACCTCCAGGGAAAGCAGTTTGGTGAAATATATCAAGAACAATAAGAATGCTAATTTTCTTTCAAAAACTAATCCCAACTCTGTATAATTGTTTTTAGTGAGATAATTCAAAATGAGAAAAAAGTTATAGCTGCTCAAAATTTTTCAGCAGCATTACTTTATAATAGCAAGAAATTGGAAACAACCTAATTCTACCAATTTGGGAATGATAAAGCAAATTAGGGCACATTAAGCTGGTGAAATATTATGCAGCTATTAAAATTTATAACTATTGAGGAAGCCTTTATAGCAACAGGAAAAATTGTTCACCAAGTAATGCTTAGTGGGGAAAAAAGAAGCAGGACACATAAAATCACATCTACATAGTTATTATAATCATGACCCCCCCCCACCTGCAAATCTCTACACCTATAGATAAAGGCTGGCAGGGAAATGAAAACAATCAGGGTGTTAGGGTGGTAAGAATAAGGATACTTTTTCTATGGTTCTGAAGAACCTAGGGGCAGGACAGGAATAAATATGCAGACGTAGAGAATGGACTTGAGGACATGGGGAGGGGGAAGGGTAAGCTGAGACGAAGTGAGGGAGTGGCATGGACATATATACATTACCAAATGTAAAATAGATAGCTAGTGGGGAGATGCAAGAGGGAAGAGATATGGGGATATATGTATATGTATAGCTGATTCACTTTGTTATACAGCAGAAACTAACACAACATTGTAGAGCAATTATACTCCAATAAAGATGTTAAAAAAGATACTTTTTCTTCTGTTTTTAATTTCCTGTAATATTGCTTTCGCAATAAACATTTCCCCCAAAATATCCACATATTTATCTATCCCTTCTGTTACATTCCTATTGCACCCCCACCTTCCCAATCCAAGGCCACACTCATTCATGCCTGGATCACTGCCCCTAATTGGTCTCTTTTCAACCCATCTAGGCTGCAAATGCTGCCAAATTATCTAAAGTGCCATATTTACCATGTCACTTACCTGATCAATAACCTTCAATTGCTTCCATATTTGCCATCCTACCTAGTTTTCAAGGCCTAACTATCCTGGTGCAATACTTCACTCTTTACCCTTTTTCTCTACTGTTACTGTTGCTGCTGCTGCTCCTCTTCCTCCTCCTCCTTATTACAATAACATTTACTGAAGGTTTATGGTGCCAGATTTTGTCCTAAATGCTTTACATATATTAACTCAATTATTCCACACAACAGTCACAGGAGGTAAGCACTCTTACCCCATTTCACAAATAAGGAAACCGATGGGGTGGGGTGAAAGAGAGGAACTGGGTGCGGGGGTCGGGGGGAGAGAAAGCCACTTGCCAAATTCACACAGCTAGAGAACAGAAGAACCTGGATTTGAACCCAGGCAGACTGACTTCAAGGACAGAACTTTTTTTTTATTGAAGTACAGTTGATTTACAATGTTGTGCCAATCTCTGCTGTACAGCAAAGTGACTCAATTATGCACATATATACATTCTTTTTTTATATTCTTTTCCATTATGGTTTATCCCATGAGACTGGATATAGTTCCCTATGCTATACAGTAGGACCTTGTTTCTCCATTCTAAATGTAATAGTTTGCATCTACCAACCCCAAACTCCCACTCCATCCCTCTCCCTCCTCACCTCCCCCTTGGCAACCACAAGTCTGTTCTCTATGTCTTTGAGTCTGTTTTTGTTTTGTAGAGAGGTTCATTTGTGCCGTATTTTAGATTCCACATATGAGTGATATCATATAGTATTTGTCTTTCTCTTTCTGACTTACTTCACTTAGTATGATAATCTCTAGTTGCATCCATGTTGCTGCAAATGGCATTATTTTGTTCTTTTTTATGGCTGAGTAGTATTCCATTGTATATATATACCACATCTTCTTTATCCATTCATCTGTTGATGGACACTTAGGCTGTTTCCGTGTTTTGGCTATTGTGAACAGTGCTCCTATAAACATAGGGGCGCATGTACCCTTTTGAATTATAGTTTGGTCCGGATATAATCCCAGGAGTGGGATTGCTGGATCATATGGTAATTCTATTTTTAGTTTTCTGAGAAACCTCCATACTGTTCTCCATAGTGGCTGTACCAACTTACATTCCCACCAACAGTGTAGGAGGGTTCCCTTTTCTCCACACGCTCTCCAGCATTTGTTATTTGTAGACTTTTTAATGATAAGGCCAGAACTCTTAACAACCAGCAGGGTTTATTCCTCCAATACAGCCTGCTTAGTTTCCCCTCTGGGCCTTTCCTCCTGTAGGCCCCAGCCTTTAGTTTTCTTACCCTCCAATGAAATTAAATAGGGCACAATCATACTTATCATGTGTTGTCCCCTTACCATGTGCCAGGCTTTTCTTGTTTAAACCATGTATTTGACACTTTTTCATCTTATAGCAACTAGCCTGAGTTGAAAACCTGGCTTGTCCCTTTAGTATCTGTGAGACCTTGAGTAAGTTACTTAGCTCCTCTGAACCTCAGATTCTTTATCTGAGTCATCGGTTCTCAAAGTGTGATCCCAGGACCAGCTGCATCAGCATCACCTGGGGAGCTTGTTAGACATACACATTTTGAGCCCCATTCCACACCTACTGGATCATACTCCCTGGGGGCGGGGTAGGAGCTACCATGTATCTGGGTTTTTTTTTTAACAAGCCCTCCAGGTATTTCTAATGCACATTCAAGTTCAAGAATCACTGCCCTAATTATAATAATGCCTACCTGACAGTTTTGGGGAAGATAAAACAGGATATGTGTAACTTAGCTAGTGGCACATAGGTTGTTTTGCAAGTGGTAATTTATTATTACTGCTACTTAACTTTGTGTGGATTAGTCTTCCTTGCTCAAGCTGGGGATGGGCAGGCATTATGCTTCCTGATGCTCTTCCTCTAATATTTCCCTGCTTGCCTAGAAACAGGCAGTACATATACTAGGTCTTAAATAAAGTCCTCTTCCTTGACTGGCTGATTAGTAAGAGAGCCGTTTTGGAGAAGCACCATAGTGTAGTACAGTGTCTCTGAAGCTAGACTACCTAGGTCTAGTCAACTTACTAGCTGTGGGACTTTAGGCAACTGAATTTATCTATCTGTGTTTCAGTTTCTTCTCTCGGTCAAATGAAGAAACTAACAGTACCTACCCCTTAAGGTTATGGTGGTAAATAAATATTTGTAAAGTGCTTTGAATGGTGCCTAGAATAGAGTACCGTGCTCAAGAAATGTTAGTTGGCATTATTATTTTTGTGTCATTTTACCTATTCAATGGTGGAGGAGTCTCTGTTTCTTCATTTGGCAAGCAAATGACAAACACATCTTGAGCAACTTCTCTGTGTCAGGCACTGTGCTAGGCATGGAGAATACATCCATGACCAAGGTGTGGTCTCCTTTCTCGACAGTCTCAGTCTAGTAGGGGAGACTCAGCAGACCCACTGGACTGAAATGATTTCTCCAAGAACAGTGGGGAATCAAGGTCAGCCATAGAATCCCATACCCCACCCAGGCCTTAGGTCCCTGAGACATGATACTGAGGGGTCCATTTGAAGGGTTTCCTTAGGGATCCTAATTGAAGCAGTTATAATGGAAAAAGCATGAACTTTGGGGCCAGACAAACCTGGGTCTGAGTCCTGGCTCCATCACTTACTAGCTGTGCGACCTCAACTAAGTTATATAACCTCTCTGGACCTCATCTATAAAATAGGTAGTAAAATTAACTGTTGTGGACAATAAATGAGATTATGGGTATAAAAAGATCCAACCCAGTGACTGACACTTAGTTGGTGATCAGTAAATGTTGGCTTCCTCTCTTTCCATTGCCAATCAGAAAACCGATAGGTTTCCCAGACTTTGGAGTCAAAAGAAAGCCCAAATTATTCCTGACTACACCACCAAATCACAGGGGATAATATAGACCCCTGGAAAGAACCCTGGGCTTTTCAGAGGTCAGGGGATCCAGATTCTAGCCCTCTCCCTAGGTGCCCCCACAGAGGCACAGCTAAGAGCCGTCTTCCCCGTCCCTCCTTTATTCCTGGAGTTTGAGTTAAAGAATCAATATAATTTACGGACCTCTTGTCCTGGAGAAGAACTAGCTGAAAGAGTATATCAAACAATTTCACAAAAGAGGGGTTCCAACCAGACTGATGGAGAGCGACCTGGAGGAGGTAACTGTCTCCTCCGCATGGTCACCTATGACAGGTGGGCTCATGTCTTTGGAGCATAAGTGCCAGGTCCCATGTTCCCCACATTACAGGAACAGATTCTCCACTCTGGGCATTCTTTTTCCCTTAAGGGCTCTGCAGAAGGAACTCTTTCCCCTCTAGCCCAAGCCATACATACCATTTGTAAAATTGTCCCTGCCTTCTTTTAGGAATTCTAACCTATTGTTAGCATGATCTGCCTTGGATTTTTAATGAACAGACCTTAAGCTCTCAACAAGCCCTATAAAAAGAAAGGTGGCAGAACCCAAGAAACACTCTTGAGGCAAAGGCACAGCAGTAGCTGGACAGTCTTACCTCCTCTCTGGCCCCTCCAACCACCCAGTGGCTGCTGGGAAGGCAAGCATAGTTTATGCCTTCCCATCTGTGTTTTAGCATGGTCTGGTCCCCATGTCCTTGTGCCTGGGCACCTACCTCGGGCCTCTGAGCTGATGGGCACAATGTCCCACAATACTCCTGACTATGTATTCCAAAATGTGCTATCCATCAGTTTGGTCTATAGCCCAGCTGCCTGGTGGGCAGGCTGGATTACATCTTACAGCATCAAGGCCTTTGTACTGACACCAGACAAGGTTCCTCAAAGGAAACAGAGCAAATAGAAAACCTTACCGGTTTCCACAGAAGCCTCAGAGGTACTAACTCACCCCAACTCCCAGAGCGGTCACTTACCTCCCTGACTGGCTGGTCTTCCTGTTTCCTGTTATTGGTTTCCATTTGTCCCCAGGAAAGTCCTGCAAAGCAAAATTCTGATAAGTTAGGGAGCTCTAGGCAGCCAAGTATATATAGATGGCTTCAAAAACGTAAAGAGGTCAGGAGCCTGTCCTGGGCCAGGCCCACCCCCTCTTCCCCATCCCCGCAGCTGGTTCCTTCTACTCTTCCATGCAGGCTACAAAACTATGTACCTAGAGGGCTGCCTTTCTGTCAGGAGGCCTGCTGGGCTGCTGGGGGCATGCAGAGTCTAAGACAGCACTCAAGGACCTGGACAATGTGGTCTAGAAACTCTGAGTTTCTCTCTCTTTCTCCACTCCCCTCCCAAACCACGTTAAAAACCAGTTTAGCATGTTTGCTGTTTGTTCTGGCTCTTGTAAAGAAAATCTCTTTGTTTGTTCTTCCCAGTGAACCTGCTCGTTCCTCTTGCCTCTTCCACCATAGAAAGCATCTTCTTGGAAGCCACAGCCCTTGAGGGGGCTTTGAGGCCTAAAGCTCCTGTTGCTACAACCCTGTCCTAGCCCACCCTGTACTGCAGGGGACCTTTCTCCTCATTCCAGATCCGCTGACAGTGGCTGAGGTGGGCTTATTTCTGGGGAGCACTCATCTCCCATATTACAGGAGGAGACTCTTCACCCTGGGCATATTGTCCTTAAGGGCTTTGCCCAAGTATTCTTTTCCCTGCAGCCCAAGCCACATATACCATTTGTAAAAATGTCCTTGCCTTCCTATTCTAGCTCCAAGCCTAATGCAAATTTGCCTTTGACATTCTCCCTGGTTTCAGCATTCCGTACGCTCTACCTAGTGACTCAGAACTTAGCCCAACGGGAATGCACACTTTTTCCTAAACCTCACTGATCTTCCAAAGTCCTGCTTTCTCCAATGCTATTATTGGTCCCATTCAAAGTTTTATTAACTTTGCCTCAGTAAAAAAAAAAAAAAAAAATTATTACCTTTTGGGGGTAAGACACCTGGTTGTCAGTCATTCTGGCTAAGATACTTGTTATTTGAGGGTAGTTATGTCACCTCCCTGAACCTCAGCTTCCTGTCTGGCAAATAAGAACTAGGCTATCTAGCCTTGCTGGATTCCCAGGAGTGAGGATAAAATGGGATGTGTATAGAGAATGCTTAGCACAGCACTCGGCGCATAGGAGGCTCTGGACGTTAGTAGCCATGGAAACGATGAGGTTTCACAGCTTTCACAAGACCAGAGCAGTCCCTGCCTGTACCTGTCATGTGAGAGCAGCAAAAACCACTTGTTCAACTTAGATTCTGCCTTGATGCCCTTGTAAGATGTCCCTGCTTTCAAAGACACTATTACTCGTTTTGCCACAGTGGGAGCCAGGATTTCCTGTCCATGGCCTGTCTAGCCCTGTGGGAAGTGCTCAGTAAATAGAAGTGGCCAAACCAAAGTCCTGTCCCAACTCTCAATCTCCTCAAGTCCCCAGTATCACCTTACTTTTTTTTTTCACTGAGCCACTTAGGTTGCTGTAAATTGTCTGCACTCTTTGAATCAAAGAGGCAGATATCTCCACGGCTTGTTGCAGATGGGGATTGATTGTGGTAGGAACTTGTTGCCCTAGTGGAAGTTGTACTTCTAGATGGCGTTCTGCCAGAGTGGGGAGGGCCTGGGCTTTGCAATCAGCTTTTGGAGAGGCAGTGTAGCACAACTAGGAGCTTGGCCTCTGAGGCCACACTACATGGATTCAAATCCCACACTGAGTGTGACCTCAGGCAAACTACCGAGTTTCTCTTAGCTCATTTCCCCCAGCTATTTAATAGTGATCATAATAATAACAGTATCTATTTCTTGATTGCTTTGAGGATGACATGAGTTGATACACGTAAAGCACCTAGAACAGCACCTGGTACGCCGTAGACACTCAAATGTTAATTATCATTATGTTGTTCAAATCCTAGCTTCACCACTTGCAAGATGTGTGATCTCACTGAGCCTCAGCTTTCTCAGCTGTAAAATGGGGATCCTATTATAACGTATCTCATATAGTTGTTAAATAAAATACTTTGATAATATATGCAGAACTAACTGGCATGAAGCATGAGGGATTTAGGTGTGTGCTGATTTTAGTTCTCTTAACAGCACCAAAGAGGAGCCAATTGGCTCCCCAGCCTCTTCCAGGGGCCATAAAGAGCAGGATCTCAACCCTCCTTCAGATAGCCACCATCACAACTACCTTAGCCACCTGAGCTGGGGTATCCTAACCCATCTACAAGTTTTCCCCATGTCTGGGGGGAGGGTGAGCTCAGGTGGCAGGGGTAGAAATGGGCATGAAGTGGCTTCTGGACGGCTGTCCACATGTCTGAAAGCCTAGCATCTAAGCAGACCTACTTATCTAATCTAACAGACATTAGGAACCCAATGTGTCCTTCCCTCAGAGTACAAAAGGAGAGGCATGGTATGGGCACAGGCACACCTGCATAGCTGCTGCAACCTGCAAGTTTCACCTCCTTCCCTTATGGAGTCACTGGCCCTAGGATGACCGTTCTGCAGCTGCTGTCATCTGCTTACCCCACCCCCACCCCCAACTTTATCCCGTTTTCTCCATTGTCTACTTGCATGTCCTTCTTTCAGCAAAAGTTTCTCAAGGTAAGCCCAAATCTCCCTTTATTCTAAAAGATAATAACTCACCTTTAAAAATGATTATTATCTGGTAGTTACTGTTCTAAATGCCTTACACATGTTACATCATTTAATCCTCTCAACCAACTTATGAAGTAAGTACTGTTATCATTCCCATTTTTTTAGATGGGAATGCTTAGGAATTCAAACCCAGGTAGTCTGGTTTCAGCATCATGCCCTTAAACCATTATTTTATATTTCCTCTCTTTTTCCCCCCTACATTTTATTATGAATATTTTCAAACACTTAGAAAAGTTGAACAAGTTTCCAATGAACACCTATATATCCAACATTGTATAGTTTCTACAGTTAGTATTTTACTATATTTGCCTTATCACATATCTATTCACTCCTCTATTCATCCACAAATCCATCTTAAATTCTTGATGCATTTCAAACTACAACTTTATCCCCATACATTTGAAAACTTAAATGGAATGGACAAATTCCTTGAAAGGCAAACTACCAAAGCTCATTCAAGAAGAAATAGATAACCCTATGTCTATTAAAGAAATTGAATTTGTTGTCAAAAATCTTTCCACAAAGAAAACTCTAGGCCCAGATGGCTTCAATGATTAATTCTACCAAACATTCAAGGAAAAAAATAATACCAGTTCTATGCAAACTCTTCCGGAAAATAGGAGAGAAGAGAACAATTCCCAAATCATTTGGTGAGTGAGGCCAGTATCTTGATATGAAAACCAGACTCGGACATCACGAGAAAACTACAGACTAAAATCCCTGATATACATAGACAAAAATCCTTAACAAAATACTAGCAAATCAAATCTGGTAATATATAAAAAGGATAAGGTGTCATGACCAAGTGGGATTTATTCTGGCAATGCTAGGCTGGTTCTCATTTCAAAAATCAGTCAATGTAATTCACCATATCAATAGACTAAAAGAGAAAAACTGTATGACCATCTCAATAGATACAGAAAAAGAACTTGAAAAAAAATTCAAATATCCACTCTTGATAAAAGCTCTCCCAACAAACTAGGAATAAAAGGGAATTTCTTCAACCTGTTACAAGGCATCTACCAAAACAAATCTACAGCTAACATCAAACTTGATAGTGAAAAATTGGGAAAAAAGTAACAATATCTGCTCTCACCACTTCTACTAAACACTGTATTGGAGGTCCTAGACAGTGCAGTAGGGGCCTCCTCTCCTAATAAAGCCATACACAGTGGAAATGAAGACAAAATTACTTATATTTACAGATGACATGATTGTCTAGGTAGAAAATCTTTTAAAATCTACCAAGAAAAGTGAGTTTGGCAAGGTTGCAGGATACAAGGAAAATATACAAAATTAAATTGCATTTCTACATAATAGTAAAGAATTTTAACTTGACCTTAAGAAAACAATAGTATCTACAATGGCAGCAAAAACATGAAATCTTAAGGATAAATATAACAAAATATGTGCAACATCTGTATGCTGAAAACTAGAAAATAAGTTGTGCAAATCAATATACTTCAAAAACTCAAGCATACATATCATTAAAATTTGATACTTGTTTACAGTATTTTAGGCAAAATTTACTTCCAGCGAAATGCACAAACATTAAGTGTACATCTGTTAAGGTTTGGCAAATGTATACACCTGTGTAACTCAAACTCATATCAAGATATAGATCATCACCCAACAAAGTTCCCTCATGCCCTTTCCTAGTCAATCTCTGTGCTGCCTGCCACAGGCAACCACTGTTTTGAAATGTTTTTCCATAGAATAGCTGTTTTAGAACTTTATATAAAGGAATAGTAGAGTATGTACTCTTCTGTGTAAGGCTTCTTTTACCCCTAAGTTTCGTTTCTTCAAAGAATATGTATTGAGCAATTTCATACAGTAAGTCTTTCAGAAGTGTAGGCCTATGCAAAAACAGTTCAACACAGGAACTAACTTCTGGTTTGAATGCACCAGCCAAAAGGTGGCACTAGGAAAGCCATGGGGAAGGAATCTGGCGGTAAGCTGGCAACAGCATAGGGAGTCCTCCCACAAATACCCTGAGGGATTGTGGTGGCTTGTATTAGAGTTGTAGGTCATAACCAGGGTATAGCAACAGCCAGTTTAGACCTGGGTCTCTGCAAACAAAGCCTGGGAGACATCTGCAAGTTTTTCAGCTCCAAATATATTTTAAAGCAGGAAATGGAAGGGAATACATGCTGTTTTGGATCAGGCACTAAGCCTGGCACTCTGTGTTACACAATCTCATTTGATCCACCCAACTAATTCATGAGGCAGCCATTACTTTCCTCCACTTTATAGATGAGGTAATAAGACTTCATTTAGTACTGGCCATTTTATGAGGTAAAAATTCTTTTCTTTTTCCCTTTCAAAAGAATAACATAACTACAACTTTTGGTGGATGGATGACTTGCTTAAGGTCACTCAGATACCAATTATACAGTCAGGATATAAAGCCCAGTTCTGTTCATTTTGTGAAGCAAAAGTTATGTTATTCTACCTCTAAAGATGAGGTAAGTGCAATTTTGATCACTGAATGTCTTGCCCAAGGTTAGTAAGCTACCACCTGGTGGACCCAGCACTATATAATTTTAAGATATTATAATTGTTATGTTTTCGAATGATTTACCTAGCTTTCTCCTCACAAAGAGAATAATGAAGCTCACCCATCCAAGAGCCAAGTCCTCACCTGCACTGTTGGATTCCTGGGTTTCCAAGTGTTGCCAGGTGCCAAGCTGCTGTCCTCAAGGGTACCGTGCTGGGGATTATGATAGCAAGCTGAACACCGGATGCACTGGTGGTGGTGGCACCGGCAGTTGTAGCAGTTTGGCATCATATTTCTCTTTCGCAAAGCAGGGCAGACTTCCCCAGAACAATAAATGCAAGGGTCATGGACTACAGCTCCCTGGACATTGCAGGAGTAAGAGCACGTCCTGCGGTAATCAAAATCACCACAGTGTAGTGGCTTACAACACATGGATTGTTCTAGACCTTTGCTTGCAAAACATTCTTTGTAAGTGGTAGTTTCTGACTGAAGGGGTGACATGGAATGATATGATTGGTCTGTGGCATGATAGGGTTGGTCTGTGGAGTGATATGATTGGTCCATGGGATGGCGCCTCAATTCCCTATAGCTGGAGCTCATTGGCTGGAAGTTTTGGTCAACAGGTTTTGGTCTCTGGGTAAAAGTCTTGCTATGAGTGGTTAAACCTGGCAAATGAGATGTAGATAAGGATTTGCTACTCTCTTCAAAGAACTTTCTTCTGTCTGCAAAGGGCAAGAGGGTGGCTTCCTCCCCAGCTTGGGCAGTAGAAGCCTTCAGTTCCTTGTCACCTGGGTTGGAAGAGTTTTCCACGGCTAGTGCCACATGTGGCTGCAGGTTATGCTCTGGCGACCATCTCCAGTGACCTCCACGGACTCCACGGTGAACATTTGTTTTTTCAGAGTCTGAGGAGGATGGGTCAGATGCTTTCCACCAGGTGTTCAGGCTCAAAGAGGACTGGCCAGGTCTCTGGCTAGGGCTCATTCGTCCCTCCAAGCCCGTCCTAGATTCATGGCCCTCAGGGGCTTGGCTGAGGCACTCTGAAGACCTAGCCCTGAGTATCATGCTCTTGTTGAAGAGCTTGTCTCTGGGGCTAGGTGGTTTTTTATACGAAGATAGAAGGGATGAGTTAGAGGCAGGAAGTGGAGGACTTTCTAGACACTCCTCGGTCTCTTCCACTGGCTCCTTGGTGTCACACAGCTGTGACAAGGGACTCTTGCCTTTCTGGAGCTGGGCCTTCCTCCTCTGAATTTCATTACGTAGATTGGTAGCAAAACGCTCACTCTTCCGCCGGTTTTGTATCGAGCGGCCCCGGGTCCCTCCATTTCGCCTACCACCCACCCGGCCACACTCCTTGGGCTCACTGTCCCCTTCTTCAGTCGCCTCTGTGCGGCCAGCTACTTTAGTGGTTTGTTGAACAAGGGAGCCAGAGGCAGAGGACTTCTGGCTGGACAATTCACTGTCAGCTCTGCTTGCTCTGTTTGGGTCCTGGAAACTTCTTTCTGGAGGCTGTCCATCAGCCTCTCCATGTGGGGAACTGCTTGGGCTCTGATGCCCCGAACCCAGAAGTCTATCATCCACTGGCCTGGTCTTTCTCTCTTTGCTGGGCTGGTCCTGGGTTCCTCCTGCAGGGGGACATGGGCTTTTCTTGCCTGTGTGGCTACTGTGCAAAGGGGATAGAGTCCACTCCTGCCCATCCTGCCCAGCTGGAATCTCTGTCCCCTTGCTGTCCCTAGTATCAAGGTGCACATGCTGCAAGTGGGACGCCAGTAGCTGTTCAGGGGCACTATGGCGATGTCCTGTGGGGTGTGGAGGGCTGCCAAAAGAAGAAGCCTTAGCTAGTTCTGCTGAAGCCTGGTTGAGTGGGCTGGAATCTGTGCTGGAAGCTTTGTCATATGCTTTTGGGAATCCAACAGCTTTGGCCGAGGCCTCCATCAGTAGATGCTCAGAGCCCTTCTGGCTGGATTCAGGAAGTTGGCTGAGCTCACAGTTCTGATGGGCCTCATTTGTCACTTGGTCTTGCCCGCTGAGGCAGCAGAACCTGTTAGGGTTCCTTGGGGATAGCATGGTGTCCAAGCTAGGTTTCTCCTTCTGTTGCAAGGAGTCCACAGGCTCAGAAGCCCTGCTCTGCTCTCCATTGAGGAGTTGGGCTCTGGAGGCCTGAAGACTGTCTCGCCTCACTGGAGGTTGTGGTGGACCCCTGGCAGCCTTGGCAGGCCCTGAGGGGTGGACCTCCTGTGGACGGGATGATATCTGGGAGCTAGGAGTCAAGTGGCCCCCACTGGTATGCCGGCCACCTCCTGAGGTTTCGGCCACATTAAGCTGGCCATTAGGGGCCTTAGTTGGTCCTGGGCCTTGCATGATGCAGTCCACAGAGCCTGGCTCCTCTGGCCTGAGGGAAAGGGCACAGTCAGAGGCATTTGAGCTGGCCGAGAAGGAGCTATAGGCTGAGTCACGCTGATTGGGGTATGTGCTCTGGTCAATGGGCAAGAGGTGGCCCTCATAGGTGGCTTGGCCTGGTTGCTCCAGGCTCTCCATGCTGCCAATGGAGCTGCTTTTCTCAGTGCTGCAGTGCCGGGAGAGTGGACACCACTGCACACACACGTCACTGCAAGACACAGGACACACCAGTTAGTTACGTCACCAGATCCATTTCCCACCTTGGCCAGCCCTACCATGGGAGAAGCAGGACACCCAGAGGCACCCATGTCACAAGTGAGAGAGAGATAAGGCAAAAGAGGAAGGAAGGGAAACAGGGGAACAGATGGACACTGGGGGTACAAAGAAATGTGGTAAAATGGGAGACAAGATGATATGTGGAAGAAGGATAGGGCAAGATCCCAAAGACTAACAGTGTGAGAACTCCACTGAGGGTTGTGCTCTGTTTCTCTGCCTTCAGTGAGTCTAGAATTGCTTCTGGACTACTGCTGCCCCCAGGGAGTCAGCTATAGCTCTCTGCTAGGAGAAATAAGCACAGACTATTAGCATTTGAGAGGGGTCCTAAAGGGTTGATTTAATTTCAGCCAGCCCATTTTGTAAATCAGTGGTTCTCAAATTTGAGCATGTATCAGAATCACCCAGAGGGCTCATCAAAACCCAGGTGACTAGGTCTCATGCCCAGAGTTTTAGGTCTGGGTGGATCCTGAGAATTTTACTTCTGACAAGTTCCTGGGTGATGCTGGTGCTATTGGTTCAGGGACCATGCTTTTGAGAATCACTGGTGTCAAGCAAGCCCTGCAAAGGGAAGTGATTGTGAGGATGTGATTTTTCTCAAGATCGCCCAGCTCTAGTTCATGGCCCAGACAGGGCCAGAATTTAGGCATTGCCCGGTTCTTTTCTTGGTAATAATAATCCTCACCATTTACCGAGGACTTACAATGTGCCAGGCACTTTACAATGTCTCATTTCAAACTGAAGGGGAGAGATTATTATCTCCACTTGACAAATGAGAAAACTGAAGCTGAGAGAGGGAAAATAAACTGACAAGCTCACACAGCAGCAAAGAAGCAGACCTGGAATTTGAACCCAGGCCTCTATGAGTCTAATGTCCTAGGTCTTCTGCTACACTGTCTGTTAAATGTAAATAATAGTAATATCTGTATCAGAGGGTTGCTTTGTGGGTGAAATCAGATAATAAAAGTGAAGCTCTTGTCGCAGTCTGGGCACCTAGCGAAGGTTCAATACCAGGAGCTGCTGCTCTCTTGATTGTTGTTTTCATGGCTATTGTTATCAGCATCCCCTCTACTACGACTTTTGATACTATAGTGGTCCCTGCCCACCCAGGCCGCCCTCATCCCCCATGGCAAAGCCAAACCGGGGAGAACAAAGAAGGGACTAGGATCAGACAAAATCTTGAATTTTAAGTACCATTTCCCACACACAAAGCCAAACTGAGCCAAGTCATGCCAGTAACACCCTGTGGCTAGAAACCCAGGAGGTTGCAGGCTGCCCTCAGAAAGGCCACAGTTCCAAACACCAGAGCTGAGCGGTGGCAGGAGCCCACAAGATCCCCCAGGTCAGCCTTTCCTAATTCTTGCTCCCTGCCTTGCCCCTTAGCCACTCCACTTACTTGACCTCTGGGCTAGGAATCCATCAATTACTCCTTGGCAAGATCTGCTACCCAACCCACCACCCTTCCTGCTGAAAACAGCCACGACCCCACTCAAACAGGAGCCAAGCTCAGAATGTATTTCTGTGTATTCTCCCAGAACAAAACTGCCTCTGCCTCTTCCCTGAGGCCCTGGCTTCCGATGCCAAATAAAGACACCGAGTCAGGGCAAACTCAACCCTTAGCTTCCCTGAGCCTCCTCAACAGAAATCCCTTCTCAGAGGGAAGATCTTGTGGAAGGGAAAAGGCAGCTGAGGCCAGCAGCTTTGGTGGCTCTGGGCTTGCTGAGAAAGTTCTCCGAGTCTGCTGGGCAGCTGTTTCAACCACAGACCATCCCAAGCACCCTAAATTGAGAGATTATCATTGCAGCTGGACCCTGTTATTCAGGGAGGTTCCCATTCTGAAAGCTTTGGTTCTGTGACAGAGCTGGGATGAGAGGAACAATGGATGAGGTCACCATGAGTCACTGTAGCTAGAGAAGAGGACCAGAACCCAGCCTCAGGGCCACTGATATCAGAGACCAGGACGATGCAGAGGAGCCAGGGAAAGAGACTACAAAGGAAATAAGGTGAAAAGGAGGAGAGAGTGGTGTTTTGCAAGTCAAGTGAGGTCAGTATTTCAAGGAAACATTTTTTAAAAGGAAAGGGACTGTCCCAAAGTCACAGACAGTTCTCAGTAGATGAGGACCAGAAGCCAGGCTCTCTGGAACCCCACCCCATTTTCCGGGATAGCACTCTGGGCTCTACAGCCTCCAACGGGGATGAGAGCAGAGGAGAGGGAGTGGCTGGGTGATCTAGCCTCTACCCCATCTTGAGGGGAGGGTTCTAAACTTACCTCGTGTTGCAGCCGGAATGCCAGGACAAGCTGAAGGCTTCAGAAGGGAAATGCATGTTGGTGGCTGCTTCAGGGCATCCCTCCAGCAGCTTGGCCACATGCCATGAATGTGGCCTACTGACGGGGGTGTTCTTCCTACAGTAAGAAAGGGACAGGAAGTCAACTTAGGGAACCAGAGCTGAAATCACTTCCTAGGCAGCTTCCGCCCCCACCCCCTCTTTCCCTTAAATGAAGTAGAACATCTTGCAAGGAGCTGATGTAGGAATCTTAGTGGCCACCCCCTCAGCTCTCAGTACTCAAATCTCCTTCACCCCAAGGACAATCCCTGGAGATACAGAATGTTAGCGTCACAGGGCTCTTTTGCTCATGGGTGTATCCCAAGCATGTATAGCAGTGCCGGACGCATAGTAGATGCTCAATAAATATTTGTGGAATAAGTGAGTGCTGCTGCCCAATGAACAGTGTGCCCACCCTAAGTTTTCTCTGAGAAAAAAAATCATTCTGGCCAATCTTCCCATTTTTCTCTAAGAAAGGGATAGGTAAATGACTGAGAAGTTTGAGCAAGTCACCACCAATTGGCTGCCAATTTTTGCCTTATTCATTTGATAAGCATTTGTGGTATGTGTCTTGTGTACCATCTGTACATAGCTCTGGGGATACAGAGATCAATCAAATAATGGCTTTGCCCTTGAGGACTTACAGATTAGTGAGAGAGAAAAACCTAATTCAAATAAAGCATGGTAAAGGCATTCAGAGAGTGAAGGATAAGATGGGCACAGAGGTGAGGTCCCCAAGTTTGTAGGCAAAAGGGTGGCAAGGAGCCCCAACTCCTGCCAGGGAGAATAGAACGAGATGGTGGATGGTGTGCTAGGCTGACAGGGGAGACCGGCTGTTCAGCAGGACAGGGGTGAATAAAGGGAAATGGGTCTGAGGCCAAGGCTCTGGATACAACCACAGCGTCTGTCTGGTGCTGGAGGCTGCAGTCACAACTCTTGCACTGACTGGCTTCTACAGGACCCATCCCTGTGCTCTGGTATATCTCACATGAATAGATTCCACCCTCGCAAGTGGGGAAGAATGGGATGGGGAAGAGCATGTATGGGGCATGGGTAGTGCCAGAAGATAAAGAGATGACTGATACGAGAGCGAATGAGGGGAGGGGTGAGAATAAGAGAGAGGGGAAAGGGAGGAGGGAAGGGGGAAGGAGAGAGAGGGAGAGAGGGAGGGAAAGGGAGGGGAGGGGAGAGGAGAGGAGGGGAGGGGAGAGAAAGGGAGGGGAGAGGAATCAAGGGGAGAAAGATAGATGTCAGAAGGGCCAGACAGATGACAGAGATAAGAGGGAGAGATGGTACAGAGAAAAATAAATGACAGAAAGGAAGAAAAGTCTGAGAAAAACTATAAGGAACTACACAGAGAGAAATGGATGATAGAGAACAAGATAATGACAGAGTAAGGGAAACAGATGATAAATAAAGGAGATGATGGAGAGAGAAATAGATGATAGCTTATTTACTAATTTATTCATTCATTTACTGTGGCAGATTCCATACTAGACACACTGAGGGAGCAGAGTTGACTAAGATAAGGGCCCGTGTTTTCAACACTCCTGTTATAGAGGGGGATACATCAGCTCTCTACCTCCCAGGAGCAGTAGTAGACAGACTCAAGCTGATTCCATCCTAGCTGGGAATGCCCCTCACCCCAGCGGAAACACAGAATATCCCAGCTGTGCAGAGCTCTAGAGGGCTAAGGCCTAAAAAGGTAGTCCTGAGGAGAATGACCTTGCTGGGGAAAACATGTGTTGAGTGGTAACAGGCCAGACACAGAGAAGGAGGTGTAAGAGGAAGGGCAGGGGAAGCTGCCTACCAAAGGTCAGGAACCAGAGCCACAGGTCAGTAGCAGTGGCTAAAACTTATGGGAAGGAAAGGAGGTGAGGCCCCCACATTTAACCATACTGTTCTATCATGGATTCAGAGTGCCCAGCAGGGAGGCTCAAGGCACTAGAAGACCTTGTGGGGAGGCACCTGCTCTAGAGTTTCACACACAAAACCATGATTCTAGAAATCTCTCCAGCAGCTGTTACCCAGAAGTCATCCATTAACAACGATTTATAAAGCATCTCACAGAAGTACCATGTACTAGTATGTGCTAGGTACCATGTGTATCTACCATGTACCACATTTCTAGGCACTGCGGATACAGTGGAGAGCATGGCACCTCTCTTATTTTGGGCCCTTCTTCCACATCCAGCATTCCTGAAGTTGAGTGCACCAACCATCCAGTCTCTTACTGAATTCTACTGAGCCTTTTTTTACAGTATCTCTTTGGCTTTTCCTCTTTCTATCTCTCCCCCCGCCCCCCACCACTATTTTTATTGAGGCTATTCCACGTAATCATTTTTCTCCTCCACAGAGCCTGCCACCCACAGCTCCTGTTCTAGTCTTTAACACTTTGTGTCCAAAATGCTGTGTTAGTCTGCCAGCCAGTCTTACCTTGTTCTACCTCCAATCACTGCTTTTAGATTATATCATGTCAAACACCAATTGGATTGTGGCACTTTCCTATTCAAGAATCTTCACTGGCTCCCTATTTCTTAACCTGTCCTGCAGCAAATGTAAACTGGATCAGACTTTCAAAGCCCTTTATAAGCTATCTTTACCCACCCAGCCCAAGCTCTCACATCTCTGTTCCAATCACACCCTGCAACCAGCTTTGTGCCTCTGCTTTTGGTTTTCTAGTAGAATCTAGCACAGGCTCTGGAACTGGACCTTGGTTGGAATCCACCACTTAAAAGCTCTGTTCCTTTAGACAGGTGCTTTCACTTCTCAGAGCTCTAGCTTCCATGATAGTAAAATGGGGATAACAGTACCTAATTAATAGAGTCGTAAAATAATCAAATGAGACCATGAATGTCAACTGCCTAGAATAGGGTTTCAGTTGTTACTGTGAATGTTCCCTCTGCCTGGAATGCCCCCTCTCATTTTGTTACTCTAAATCCCACCTGTTATTCAAGTTACTGCTCGAGTAATGTCTACTCCAGGGAGCTTGTCCTTAGTAATCTAGTCCCCAAAATTTAGCCCATCATAATATAATGTTTGATATTGCTCATCATCATTTCATGTACGTTAGTCTCATCGTAGTAACTATACCAAGCCAGCAGGCAACGAGACAAAAACAAGTGAGACAGATCTACTAGGTTCATAGCCTAACTACCATTTTGGATGTGTGATTCTGTGTAAGTCACTTAACCTATCTGAGCTTTAGTCAGTTTTCTTATCCAAAAACAAAACAAAACAATAATCCTTACCTGGCTAGGTTATTGTGGGGATGAGAGAGAATATTCTCAAAGCATCTGGGACACATACTGATGCATAACAAGTGGTCAATATGTAGTAGGTACTATAGTAAGGGTTGTCAGCTCAGACTTTTCCTTCTCGATGGTTTAAGAGTACTTCCACCCAGATTTGTCCATCCACTGTCAAGGTTCCACTAGCATCACTCCCTTGCCACACTTTGAAAGACAGCTTACAAAGGCTCCTACTCTCTCTGGGGTTTCTCCAGGAGTGGGAAACAACCCTAAAGGAGACAGATGCAAGGCAGTGGGGGCTTTGGGACCACTGGGAGAAAAGCACAAGTTGCAGGGAGGAAAATCCCAGTGGAGGAACTGCAGCCAGAGCTGGAGCCTTCTAGGCCTAGATTAGGAAAGGAGAGGAAACTATCTGTAGGGTCTAATACTTGGCCTATTATTATTCCTGAAGAGTCCTAGACTTGGAGTCAGTCCACACTCACATTCCAATCCTAGCAGTGTGACCTGGGGCAAGTCACTTCTCTCAGTTGTAGATTCTTTATCTGTAAAATGGAGATGATCACCATCCCTTACTCATGAGTTAAAGGCTGGATTAAACGCAGTCTCATGTGTGAAATCACTCAGCATAGTGTCTGATGTATTATTAACTTAAAAAAACTTAACACTATTAACTTAAAAAAATAACAACAGGGACCACTTATTGGATACTTAAGATGTACCTGGCACTGCGCACTTTGCATGCATTAGCTGATTCAATCCTCACTCCAGCCTTATCAGTAAGCGCTATTATTATGGCCCCTTTACAGATGCAGAAAGAGAGACACAGAGAGCTGAACTGCTTTGCCAAGAACACACAGCTAGTAACCAGCAGTTGAGAATGAGGCTCAGGTCCTCCAACCCTTTTTAGGATACCACACGACCCCGCCTCCCCAAAGAGGGATCTATCTCAAAAAGCTTATACACCTAAGGCTTCTCCTAGCCATTCCTTCAAGAAGCAGTCAGAAAAGGGAAGTCTCAGTAGCCCTAAAGTTTAAACCATCCCCTCCTTAGGCAGTGGGGAAAGAGGATGAGGAGAAATAAGCACAGAGGTAAGAAAATGCCAACCACCAACCATGTAGCTCCAGGCCTAGCTGTGGAGGCAACAACCCCTTTCTCCTAAGGCACCATCATTAAACACACACCCTATCATTCATTACCCCCAAATTCCTTTCTTAGGAAGCAAAACGGGATATTGAAGAAAGAAAGCCGAAGGGGGAAGAGGCAGCAGCAGCCATGATGGCCATGGCTACCAGTAGTACCTACCATGGAAGTTGCCCAGGATGGGGAGATGGCTTAGGAGAGAGCTGATTATCCAGCCAGTTCAGATGTTCCTCAACAATCCCTCCAGCCAGCCCCCTGGGCTTCTTTCTGCAGGCTGGATCCTCCTTTAGCAGAAACCCATCTGCCTTCCTTTAAGTCCTCTTGACAAGAGGGGCCATCAGCCCAAGCCCCTGAGTGTGATTCAAGGGGCTCAAGCACAGCCAGGTCCCAGTTCCAAGAACAGAAAGGAATAGCACTGAAGGCAAGGTATGGCCATCAGCCTGGTTGGGCCTAGAGGAGGCCACAGCCTTAGGGAATGAAAGCCAGTGTCAAGAGCTGGATAGGAGTGAAGACGCTGCTCCAGAAACCAGCCAGCACCCTGGTGGCAAAGGGAAGGATGAAAGGCAGTTCCAGCAGCATAAACAGCCCCCCTGTTCCCTACTCCAGCCTCCTCTGAGCCCTGGCCCGCCCCCTTCCACAGCTCAGAGGCCAATAAGGAAGCTGGGCCCCCAGCCACTGCTAGAACTCAGGAAAGGAGCAAGGAAATGATGTTTGGGAAAGATAAAGCGGGTGTCTAAAAAGAATTTTTAAAAATACACGTAAGTGAGAGAGAAAAATACCCCAGACGCATACACTTAAAAGAATTCCTGTGCTTCCTGGACTGGGTTGACCCCACCCAGCCATCTCCGCAGGTCCTCTGGGCCCCAGAAAAGGAAAGCCCAGATCAGCCAGGCCCAGCAGCCTCCAGGTCCAGAAAAGCAAGTAGCACTACAGCTGATTTTACATAGATGGGGGCAAGTAACCTAGAGATCTCCCAAGATGAATGTCCTGCTGAGATAGAAAGATTCACAAACCATTCTGGGCTGTATTTTCAGGGTCTGCATGTCCTACAGGCACCTGAGCAGACCCAAAGGAAACTGCATTTCACACCAGAGACTCCAACTCCAGAATAGTGCTGCTTGGAGTAAGCATCCCTGCCTCTGCCATGATTTTGCTCTGACCTCTGGCAATTTACTCCCCCTGTATGGGCTTCTGTTTCCTCTCTGCAAAATAAAACATTAAAGTCCATTGTCACAAACAACCCGTCCAACTATGGCATGCTCTGACGTAATAGTCCCAGGCCAGAGCCTGGGGGTCCACATGATGTCCTCAATGACCTACGCAACAGCCAGAACCCAGAGCAGCCCCACAGGAGTTTGTTGCACACACTAAGCCCAAGCTCAGGCAACAGAATTTTATTTCTCTTGGGGATTTAGAGTTAGGGTTTTCCCTTCATAATATTGCTGGATCCCCACTCCAGTTTCCCTTGGTCTCTGGTCCCAATTCCAGCCATTTCTGGCCCCTGAGAGGGTTTATGTGAGCTTCCTCAGGACAAGAAGGATGCCAGGGCCTTCGCTTTCTAGGGAAATCATTCCGGCAGGCACCTTCCCCTCTCTTCCCTCTGTACCCCCTAGGGAGGTTTGGTTTCGTCTGTTCCACAAAAGGCAGGTGCCAAAGCCCTCCTTTGGTAGTTAGGAGTACTGTAAGGGGGAAGTTTGGGGATTTTATGTGCATGTGGATCTGGCTTGGAGTCTCAGCTTTCCCACTCACTAGTTGTTTGGCCTTTGGCATGTCACAGAGCTTCAATTTCCTCATCTGCAGTGCATGCCTGGCACGTGATAGGCATTCAATAAATGATATCCGTTATTAATATTATCCTCTACCCCAAATAATAATGGGAAGGGTATTGTTAGTGGCTAGAAAAAGAATGTCTTCAAGCCAAATGAAGAGGTGAGCAAAAGGACTAATTAAGAGAAGGTTCAAAAGCCAAGCCTAGTTCTCTAGAGCAGCACTCCTTAAACTTCAGTGGCCAGACTAATCACCTGTCCATCTTGAATCAGATGCTGATTCAGTAGCTCTAGACTGGGCTCCAGATTCTGACTTTCTAACAAGCTCTAGAGTGATGGTGATGCTGCCAGTGTGATAACCACATTCTGACAATACACTAAGGAATATAATACCTTTAGTGTTAGCAGTACACTAGGGAATAACCCCTGGTCTGAAACAGCATCAGAATAAACAGCCCCTTCTAATGTCATTATTCAGGCCTGGGTACCCAGCCTTCCCTAATCTGGTCGCCAAGTGCCTTCCTCCCTCCTCTCAGTAACCCAGGCCATAAAAATGCTTCCCTGACCCCCCCATTTCCTAACAAAATAAAGAATAACAAATTTGATAGCAGTCTGGCCCTGTCAGTGGCCAGGTGGGCTGAGGAAGTTTTGATTAAAGGTGCAAGCATGTTCTTGGGACTGCCTCAGGTAGGGAGGCAGGGTGGGAGCATGACAGTTGGGTAATCACCAGAGGAGGTGATATGATGGGCAGATGGGCACAGATAGCATATACTGAAGAAATCCTTGGGCAGAGGATGATTAGAGAGGAATGTGAGCAGTTTGGCCAGTTTGGGATTTAGAAATGAGGCTGGGAGATGGGGTGGGGGTAAAAGAGGTACCCTCTCACTTAGCAGAGCTAAGTTCCAGACAACATGAGCAAGTAACACCTCCTATGTTCAGAGGAAGGAAAAGATGACTGATTCTTTTCCAAGCACTCAGAGGATAAGAACTTGGCGTGGGTGCAAGGAGGGTGAGCACATGCAGGCAGAAGTGGCAGATCTGTCAGAAGCTGGCTCCCGGAAGAGGCCTCATAAAGGCTGTTGTGAGAGGTGAGGGGAGGGAGGTGGACCAATTCTAGAAGGAGTCAACCTCTGGCTGCTGTAGTGGGGTGTCACCCCAATACCTTCTGACAGCACTACCAGTCTCTGAGCCTGGCTCCCAGCAGACCCCTCAAGAGCTACTTGGAGGGAGGAAGGTAGAGGGCAAGCAGAAAGAGAACCGTGGCTCTGATCCAACCCAGGGCAAGAAGAAAAATATGGCCCCTGTTACTTGGGGTTATGCTTAGCCTGAGGTCTGGCCCATAACCTACTGCAGGCTCTTTCCCTTTTTGAAAGTGTTTAGATAAGGAGAAGCACAAAAGAGTGTCCTTGATTAGCTCCGTTTACTTTCTGTGGCTCTTCCAGCCTCCCCCACCCCAAAACAGCGCATTCCACCTGCCTCACATGAAGGAATCCATGCTCATTCTGGCCCGCTCAGCAGGAAGGGAAGCCCGCACACAGCTGGTGGACAGAACAATGCATGGCTTGTTTATCTGACAGAAGGAGGCAAAAGTCGCTTGATCACTGTAGAGGGATATAGAGCTCTGAAGGCCTCCTCACACTGTTACCTGGGGGACCCTGCAACCTGGTGATCTGGAGACCTTCCTTATACGGACCCAACCAAGGGAGAACATGTATGTGTAGGTAAATGTGTGAATGTATATGTCTGTGTACATGTATGGGTATGTATGTGTATATCTGTGTGTATATCTATGTGTATGTGGGTGTATATATGTATGTATAATTTAAAAGAGAACTCTTAGGACAAGGTCTTTCTTGTCAGTTGGGGAGCTATAATTTGGGTCATCTGAGATACACGTACTTTACATAGAAGGGACTACCTCCCCTCACCTCTCGGAATAGCCAGGTCAAGTTCTTTCATGTAAACCTGCTGGATCCCCCCACTCCAGCCTCCACCTCAGGATCCATTCATGGCTTAAAGGAAACCCAGCGTAGCGAAAGGGATGTTGGGGTGGGAGAAAAGACTCCCTGAAATGCTGTGCTGTGTGTCAAGGGGTGTCTTTTGGCTTTCCAGGTAAAGAGCAATACCCTTATCTGGTTAGGGCCTTTACACTTGACCTTTTGCTTTCATTTCTCCACTTTTTCACAGGAATCTTTAAAACACAGGGACACCTCTTTTTCTAAAGAAGGTTGGCACGAAGCAACCATATGAATGATGTGGGAGAGCTCTGCAAATATTAGGGGCTAGAAAAATGCTTAGTAGTTTAGAAACACAGTACTTGGAATTCTCTTTCAGAGTGGACTGTGAAGCATACTCTAGTTTATCTATGTATAGTCTGATAACAAATACCCATCATAGCTATTTCTTGTCAATGATCCCAAAGGCAAGGAGGTGGATGATGCATATTTCACAGCTTCTAGAAGCAAGGGGAGCAAGTCAAGAATCTGAATAACAAAGAGGGCTTTTCTCTCTTCCCTTATATACAAAAGCTAAGGGTGCAACACCAGAGCCTGAGGAGCTTCAGAGGAGCACATAGGGAAAATGACAATAGGTTCACAGAACCCCATCTGTTGAGTCAGCTTCTGCCGTGATGCCCAATTTCCTAAATCAACACCCAGAGTGATAAAGAAGGTGGAGGATGTTTGTCCTCCAGCTCCAATTTCTATCAGTAACATTTGTAGCATTTTCCCTTTCAGCCAAATACCTCCTTCAGCTCAAACTCAGTATTGGAGTACCAACTTTCAGCAAAATGATGGACTCCACAAAAGTTTTGCCTAAAGTCAAGTCTCCAAACCTTTAGAATTGCTTCTGGCCACTCCCTGAGTCATCTCCACTACTAAAGGCATGAAGCCCAAAGACAACGTCCAATAACAGTGAGGACATAAATAGAACGAAGAGAACCTACTCACTCTGCTTCGAGCAAACATGACAATGAGGAATGGCCAATGCTCAGCAGAGCTGGAGCACAGCGAGCAAGGTAGACAGTACAGGGACATGAGGTTGGGGAAGTGCCAAGGCCAGATCATGGAGCTTCCAAAGGCCAAGATAGGAAGTTTGTGTTTTATTCTCAGTGTAGTGGGAAGTAAGTTACTGGAGGTTGTTAAGCAGAGGACTACCATGATCTAAGTTTTATAAAAATCTCACTTGGCTGATAGATTTAGGCAGGACAAGAGTAGAAGCCAGGGAACCAGTTTAAAAAGGCTCTTATAGGTAAGAGATAATGGTGATTTGTTCTAGGGAGGAAGCAGTAGGGGTAGAGAAAAGAGGTTTGATTACAGGTATCTTGAAGAGGTAGAGCTTAATGTGTTTGTTGATGGATTGGCTGTGGATAGTGAGGGAAAAAGAAGAATAAGCCATGACATTTGGGTTGTCTGGCATCTGTACCTTCTTAGCACAGAATTCATTCCCGAAACTGAGTCATTAGTAGTTCTTAAAAAAAAAGTTGGCAGTCTTTACCATTCTTTTATTCAAGCATTTATGGAGCTCCTATCTACATTTAACGTGCTTGGAGAGGTACTATGGAACATGCCAAAATGAAGAAGATATAATTCCTGTGCTCTAGAAATGTATAGTGTGGTAGGGGGTGAATAAAAATAGCTAAGTAACTAAACAGGGCAGAATATTGTGTCATAAAGGAAATGCTAACAAAATGAGAGTTTAAAAAAGGAGAACAACAAGGATTTACTGTACAGGCAACTATATTCAATATCTTGTATAACCTATAATGGAAAAGAATCCAAAAAAAGAACACACACATACATACATACATATCCAAATCACTTTGCTGTACACCTGAAACTAACACCACAACATTGTAAATCAACTACATTTCAATAAAAATTTAAAGCCACTCGTAATAAAAACATTAAGCAAGCTTCCTTAATTTTTTGTTGAAAACACTATAAAATTGCTGTCTAAAACCAGACAATGAGGAAAAAAAGGGGGAAAGTACAGCTGATTGAATCAAGGAACACTTCACAGAGCCTCTGATTTTGAAGACTCAGGACAATTTCAGCTGGAGGAGACTGGGGAAAAGGTCATGCCAGGTTTTGCAAAAACAAGAGTGGATAAAGCAGGAATATGCTGAAGGAAGAACACAGTTTCTGTAAGGCACACAGGAAGTATAATTAGAATGATGCAACAACACGGTGGGCCTTAAGTGTCAGGATAAAGCATTTACTTTAACAATAGGTGAGAGAGAGACTTTGGAGGTTCCAGGTTAGGAAAGCAACATGGTAAAAGCATATGTTAGGAAGGTTATTCTCATAGCCACATGTAGAATGAATTATATGGATAAATACTGAAAGCATAGTGAAGTGAGTAGGCTAGTGTAATAGACATAATAAAAGGTAGAAGTAGAGCAATGACAGTGAGTGTGGAGCAGAAGGGAAGGATGTGAGAAAGGACATAAGAGACAGAATCAAGAAGCTTGGACTACTAATTAAACATGGAGTAGGGAGAGGAGTTAAGGTGACCATGAAACACCTAGGAGAATGGTGGTATCACTAATCCAGATAGGGAAGCTGAGAGCCAGAGCTGGCTTCAGGAGTCATGAGTTTGACTTTAGACATGAGCGTGTTTGATATGCTGTCAAATAATGTAGACAGTCATGCCCAGCAAGCAGCTTGACATCTGGGCTGCAGTGCCAGAAAGAGGCTAGGGCAGGGTATGGACATGTAATCATTATCCACAGAGAGGAGGCAGCCGAGGCTGTCGCAGTGGATGTGACTGCCCACGGTAAATGCGTGCAAAGGAAAGAGGGTGGATGACATATCTCTATAGAACAGCTACAGAGGAATCAGAGCTAATCAAAAATTCAAAACAATAAAATGCCATTTTCAATGATATTGGCAATATATGTTTTTAACTAAGTGTCAGCAAAGTTGAAGGGAAAGAGGCATTCTTATACATTGCTGAATGGGAATGGATTGGGTATACATTTGCTAGAGGGAAACTTGCCATATGTCATCAAGAGACATAAAAATGTTCCTACTGTGCTTGCTTTAGCTGACATATACTAAAATTGGAACAATACGGAGGATATCAGCATGGCTCCTGCACAAGGATGACATGCAAATTTGTGAAGCACTGCTTATTTTTTCTGGAATTAGACAGTGGTGGTGTTCATACAACCTTGTAAATATACTAAAAACCACTGAATCTCACACTTAAAAGTAATGAATTTTATGGTACGTGAATTATACCTGTTTTTACAAATGTTCCTACCCTTTAATCTAATCTTTCCATTCCAAGGATTCTATCCTAAGAGAGCAATTAGAGATGCACACATTGATTTATGTACATGAAGTGTCATCGACTGCAGGGTAATTTATAATGTAAAATTAGGAATATCCTAACTGTTCAACATTTAGGAAGTTAAGTGAAGTACTGTATATCTACAGGAAGGAATAATAGTCTGCCATTACAAAAGTGAAAAAACAGTATACAAACCTGTATGTAGTACCAGCCCAAATCAAAAAGTATATATCCATACACATATATTCATGTATAAGCATACACATATTAAAAGGCTGGATGAAAATGTACCAATATCTTACCACTAAGCATTTATCTCTGTGTGGCAGAATTAAGGGTCATTTTAATTCTTTATACCTTTAGAAAATTTCAAAATTTTCTACACTACACATGTATTAGTTTTGAATGAGAAAAGGTTTCCAAAGAAAAAGGACACCCTTCTACACAGACATCATTTACCCTGGCAACTGTCTAATACAACTGTCTGACACATTCCTAAGTTAGAAATCTGCAATTATACTTATGATTCCACTTAACTCTTTCAAACATCTGGATTTTGCCCTCAGGGAAATCAGCTCAGAGCCCACCAACCTAGCAAAATGGTTTCCCCAACAAATGCTTTCCTGCTTGGCAGTGGATTCCTCTGTTTATGCTACTAATTAAAAAAAAATTCCATCTGACAGTATTTTACCCCAGTGTCAGCACTAGTTGCTGTTCTTTGCTGTGAGAGGTGGCCAGGGCTGGAAGAACGAGGACCAAGTTGAGAAGAGGCCAGTCAGAGGAAAAGGGAGGTCAAGTCAAGGTCAGCACTATGGCCATGCCCAGTGGGTTAAAAATTTTTTTACTACTCAGGGCCTTTTTGGCTTTAGTTTTTCCTAGGCGCCTGATGGACTTGGTGGGACAAAGTTGTGTGGAGAGGGGACAAAGCACAGGAAAATCTGCTGGGGGGATGGCAGCAAGTACTATTTGTGAAGCCGTTTAACTGCTAATATTTACAGTTCACAAAGAACTTTCACAGACACCATTCTATTTAATCCTTCCAACAACCTTATAAACTCCATGTTAGAAAAGAAGAAACTCAAGTTCAGAGGTGAAGTAAATCATACAAGGCTTGAATCCAAGTTCTTTGCTTCCAAATTCCTTTGTTTTTTTCCCTAAACAGTAGTTCTCAAAGTCTGTCGAATAGATCAGCATCAGCATCACCCGGGAAATTTGTAAGAAATGAAATTCTGGGGCCCCACTCCAGACCTTTTGAATCAGAAACTCTGAGAGTAGAGCCCAGCCATCTGAATTTTAACAAGCCCGCCAAGTGATTCTGATGCACGCTCAAGTTTGAGACATATCACTCTAAAGAATGCTATCATACATTTGAAAACAGATTTTCAAATGGCTTCTTTAAAATACTGGCTGCTGCTGGTTTGACTTATGTGGAGTCTTGTCTTCCAAGGGAGCCTGGGAACCTTCCTTCAACTTCCAGTGGCTATGTATACAATAGAGGGCAGCTGCTTGAATAGAATTTGGGCTCCAGGGGCAGGAACATTCTACTTCATGGTGAGGCCCATCCCAGAACCAAGAGGGCAGTTCCCACATCACAACTTCCCGTGTTGAGTGGAGATATGAGCTGGCAAGCAGCTGCCATATATCTGTCCCCCTTGCTGAAGTTTCTCTTCATAAAGCTTTCACATGGTTTCACAATGCTCTGCATGAGCCGCTGAGAAATTCCCTGATCTGATGTATTTACGTTTACGAACCTCTAGTTCATCAAGCTTTTCATTTCTTTGGATTTCAGTTTGGTTTTCTAATGGATTTGGAAGCAACAATTTAGAAAAAAAAAATAGACAGCAATTTGAACAAAATTATTTTCCTTCTGGGGAACCTGGACTCCCTACTCCCACCTCCCCAACCTACTCCCTACCCAATTTCCTCACTGCAGATAACCGTTCTTTCTCTCTCTCTCTCTCTCTCTCTCTCTCACACACACACACACACACACACACACACAATCATACACATTCCTTCCCCATGGGATGGAGAACAAACAAATAAGCAATTTTTTGTAAAATTGGACTTGATTTATATCAGATTTTAACTTTTGTCAAGGTGATGTTTATAAAATTGAAACAAAACCCATACATGGATATGGATTTAATTTGAAAATGCTAAAGCTGAAAGACAGAATCATGGACTGAAAATTATAAAGTTTTCAAAATTCTAGGAGTGAACAGAATTTGTTGTATTTCCCCTTCTACACAGGTACTTGCATTGAATTCATTCCTTTATTTATTCATTCATTGATTCTTTCATTCATTAGTTATTGAGAGCCAAGAAAGCACTGCTCAAGGTGCTGGGGACAAACCAATGAATAAAACAGACTAGACAGACCTCATGGGGCTCAACTCAATAAATGTATAATATGACAGGTAGTGCTAAGTGCTATGAAGACCGAGAAAGCAGGGTAAGGGGTAAACTGTCAGACAGAGCTATGTGAGGGCCGATTCTATTTTAGAGTGTGGTCAGGGAAGGCCTCTATTAGGAGGTGATATCTGAGCAGCGACTTAAAGTCAGGGAAGGAGCTAGGTGAATATCTGAGGGAAGAATGTTCTAGGCAGAGGCATCAGCCAGGGCAGTGGTCCCAAGATAGGATCAGCTTGCCATGGTCCAAGGACCATGAAAGCCAGTGTGGCTGGAGCAGAATGAACAAGACAAAGAAGGGTAGGAAATGAGGTTGGGGAAGGAGCCAAGGGTCAGGTGAGTGGGTCATTGTAAGGACTTGGATTTAATTGTAAGACTGATGGGAATAAATGTGTCTATCATGTGTTTAACAGGTGTCAAGGAGTCTTAAAAAGTCTACACTATTATCCTTGCCCTCAAGAAGGTTCAATCTGTCATCCATTTGGGGAAACAAGCCAGAATTACAGGAGACTTAAAAAGGGGTGGGGATTCTTGCTGACTCATGTATACTTGTTCCTAATACTAACGAGCCATCTTTAGTAGAAAAGAGCTCCGAAGGAGAAAAAGGCCTGCCTCCTATGCCAATTTGAAAAGATTCTTCCACGCCATACTTTAGGCATTTTTATATCAAAAGCACTTATAGTGTTCACTGTGTATTACAAATATTAAAACATTTAATATTCATAACAACCCTACGAAGCAGGTGCTATTCATCTCCATTGTGCAGAGAGGAAAATCAGATGTTTGGAGAGGTTGAGTAACTTGCCCAAGATCACAGAACTACAAAATCACAGAGATCGTATTCAAACACAGGCAGCCTGGCTCCAAAGCCCATGTTCTTAACCACTATTCTAACCTGCCTCACCTACAGGTAGAGATAGAAGGATGGGAAGGGAGGCATGATGAATCTACAATTGAGAATAAAAGGGAAAGTCTCCCAGATGTCCTGGGTGACCAAGAAGAGTTCTGGGGCCTATGGGAGACCTGGGGAGAAGACTGAACTAGCTGGGGAGAGAGCTAGAGAAACAGGCTGCAGGATACTGCATCCATGTTGGGAGTCCATGAGGAATGTGAATGCACAGCATTCAGACAGGAGTGCTTTGATAGTGGAGACATTTCCTGTGGGAAACTGAGAGGCCATGGGACTTTAGGGTATCCTAACCTGCCTAGTACAGAATACATAATGTCTAATAGCTGGCAGCCAGAAAAACCCACATAAAGGAGGTCATGCTTGAGGTCTGGTCTTGAAAGAAGGGTAGGAATTGACCAAGATAAAACATACTTCTATAGAAGGAGTAGTATGTAAAAATCATGGAAATGTGAGGAAAAAATAGTGTCCTGAAGGTAGGGTGTATGAGGAGGGGTGGTGGGAGGTAAGGCTAGAGAGGCAGGCTGGGCCAGAACACAGAAGACCCAGGTTGCCATGCTAATGAGTTTGGACTTTTCCCACAGGCACTGGGGAGCCAGTGAAAAATTGTAAGCATGACAATGGCAGAATCAAATTTGCATTTTGGAAAGATGTATCTGCTAATATTTTTAGGGAGAAAAGAAGCGGGTGTACCAGTTAGGAAATGAATGTTATAGTCCAAAGTGATCTATGATTCAGGGATAGAGTGGCAAGGCAGATTTGAGGCTTGTCTGAGAATGGTCGAGGAGGTAGAAACAATAAATCTTGGTTCCCAGTTGGACAAAATGTGAGGGGTAGAGGAAGGAACCCAGAGTGTCTGCCATATTTCTCACTTCAACAAATAATTAAGCCTGTCACCAAGAAGAGTGGGGAGGGAAATTAGTCCAGTTTTGGACAAGTCGATTTTTAAGTTTTTATTTTTTAAAGCAATACTTGCAAAAGGTAAACCATTCAAACAGTACAAAAGCATATACAATGAAAAATGAGTTCCCCATACTCTGGGGGAAACCATCATTAACGGGTTCTTGTTTATCCCAGAGCAGCAGTATGGCATAGTGTTAAGAACATAAGCCCTGGAACCAGACTGTCTAGATTTGAATCTGCCACTGCTGGCTGTGTGGCCTTGGGCTAGTTATTTAACATCTCTGCCTCACTTACATTATCTGTAAAATCAGAATTATAATAACAGAATACAAAAAAAAAGCATACTAGAATACTGTTCAGAACCTTGCTGTTAGTGTTTAATATATCTTGGAGATAATTTTGTATCTGCATGTACTTTTTCACAAATTTTTAATAACCGCCTAGTGTTGCACTTGTGTGACTTTTTCATAGTTCATTTAACCTTTACCCAATTAATGAAAATTAAGGTTGTTTCTAATTTTTTGTTAATACAAATAATGCTGCAATGAATATCTTTGAACATCTCTTCACACACATATGTGATTATATCTGTTAGATAAATTCCTGTAACTGGAATTCTGGTTCAGAGCATATGAATGTTTAATTGTGATAAAGTCTCCTGAAATCCAAAGAGGTTATGCTAATTTGCATTTCCACCAACAATGTATTAGAGCAGTGCTTTTCAAACTTTCATGTGCAAACAAATCACCTAGGAATCTCGTTAAAATGTAGATTCTGATTTAGTAGGTCTGGGATGGGGCTGCATTCCTTACAAGCTCTCAGTTCATGCAGATCCTGCTTGTTCAAGGATCATGCTTTGAGAAGCAAGGTATATAGCAGGGTGTAACAGTGTGCATTTATCCACATGCTTGCCAAAAATTGTATATTACATGCTCTGATTTTTGCCATTCTGACTGGTGAAAGTTGTATCTTAAGGTGAGAGTTGTTCCTTAAATTAACCTATATTTCTTTAATTATGAGTGTTGTTGAGCATCTTTCTGTTTATTTTTTATAAGCCAATTTTCTTTTTCCCTGGACTGGCTGTTTAGGTCCTTTTTTCCTCTTTTTTAATAATGGTTTATTGGTATTTTTCTAAGTGATTCTCAATCTCAAGAGCTCTTTATATATACAGGGAACCAGCCCTTTCCCATATCAGATGCAAATCCTTCTTCCCAGTTTTTTGTTTTTGGATTCTGTTTCTGTATTTTTGTGGTGCTGTAAATTTTAACTTTCATGTAGTCAAATTTAACAATTTTCTCCTTTATGGCTTCCTTTGTGTCTTGCTTAGAGAGACCTTTAATAGTTTATAATAAAATCATATATTAAAAAACCTAATTATGCCTTTGGATCAATTCCTAAGCTCATTTATGGTCCATTGATCTGTATTCATGTGGTAGTATCAAACTATTTTAATAACTGTAGTTTTATAATATGTTTCAACAGGACTGGTTCCTTTCTCCCTTATTACTCTTCTTTTTCAGACCTTTCCTGACTAATCTTAGATTTATATTTCCATATGTACTTTAGAATCATCTTGGGCATGTTGAATTATGATATGTTTGGGAGATAACTTGTGGCAAAGTGTAACATGCAGTTGAAAATGATAATCTGGCGTCTAGTAGTGTGGTCTTCTCTGGATATAGAAATCTGAGAGTCATCAGTGATACCTAAAACCTCTCAAGAGAAGTCCATAGAGCATTCTTTCATGTGTTTGTTGACATTCTGTATATCTTCTTTGGAGAAGTGTCTATTTAGGTCTTCTGCCCATTTTTGGATTGGGTTGTTTGTTATTGAGCTGCATGAGCTGCTTGTAAATTTTGGAGATTAATCCTTTGTCATTTGCTTCATTTGCAACTATTTTCTCCCATTCTGAGGGCTGTCTTTTGGTCTTGTTTATGGTTTCCTTTGCTGTGCAAAAGATTTTAAGTTTCATTAGGTCCCAATTGTTTATTTTTGTTTTTATTCCCATTTCTCTAGGAGGTGGGTCAAAAAGGATCTTGCTGTGATTTATGTCATAGAGTGTTCTGCCTATGTTTTCCT
>NC_041234.1:29994670-29995071 GCF_002837175.3 Physeter macrocephalus | reverse complement strand
GTGCAGTGGTTGAGAATCTGCCTGCTAATGCAGGGGACACGGGTTTGAGCCCTGGTCTGGGAGGATCCCACATGCCGCGTAGCAACTAGGCCCGTGAGCCACAACTACTGAGCCTGCACGTCTGGAGCCTATGCTCTGCAACAAGAGAGGCCGCAATAGTGAGAGGCCCGTGCACCACGATGAAGAGTGGCCCCCCGCTCGCCGCAACTAGAGAAAGCCCTCACACAGAAACGAAGACCCAACACATACAAAAATAAAATAATTAATAAACTCCTACCCCCAACATCTTCTTTAAAAAAAAAATTACAAATAGAACTACCAATGACCCAGAAAATCCCACTACTGGGCATATACCCTGAGAAAACCATAATTCAAAAAGAGTCATGTACCAAAATGTTCAT
>NC_041234.1:29980393-29994451 GCF_002837175.3 Physeter macrocephalus | reverse complement strand
ACCTAGGGGTAAGACGGGAATAAAGACACAGACCTACCAGAGAATGGACTTGAGGATACGGGGAGGGGGAAGGGTAAGCTGTGACAAAGTGAGAGAGTGGCATGGACATATATACACTACCAAACGTAAAATAGATAGCTAGTGGGAAGCAGCCTCATAGCACAGGGAGATCAGCTCGGTGCTTTGTGACCACCTAGAGGAGTGGGATAGGGAGGGTGGGAGGGAGGGAAACGCAAGAGGGAAGAAATATGGGAACATATGTATATGTATAACTGATGCACTTTGTTATAAAGCAGAAACTAACACACCATTGTAAAGCAATTATACTCCAATAAAGATGTTAAAAAAAAAGTCCATAGAATGAAAAAGAGGGTCTGAGGCTGAACTCTAGGTTAGTGTGGTTCTCAAAGTTCAGTCCTCAGACCAGCAGCACCAGCATTACCTGAGAACTTCTTGGACACTGACTGGATCAGAAACTTGGGGGGAGGAGCAATATGTTCCTTAACAAACCCTCCAGAGGATTCTAATGCACACTCAAGTTTGAGGACCACTCTTCTAAGGTATACTGTAGTTAACAGACAAATTAAGGAAAGAGAGCTGAAAATAAGTAGTAGTAAAAAAACCAGGAGAAAGACATATTTAATAATCAAAGAGAAGAAATTTCCAGAAATAAAAGTTCAATAGGGCCAATATTAATTAAGCAACAACTATTTTCAAAGGGCTTTATACATATTTCCTCATTTACTCATATAACTCTATAATGTAGATACCATTATTCCCATCTTGCAGATGAGAAAATTTTGGTTAACTAACTTGCTAAAGGTCAGCCAGCTGATATGTGATTTGACACCAGTGCTGTTATATACCAATGGCTATGTGCCTTCCATTGTACTCCTTCCACTGTACTGCTGAAAAACTGCTATTGAAAAATTGCCCACTGGAAAAGGAGAAAAAAAAAGATGCTCCTTGACGTTTTTTTCTCAATCTGGAGGATACTAATTCATCTGGAACTATAGAGAAGACTGTCATATAGTGGAAGAAGCCACACTTTAGTGAGAAAATGACAAGAAGAAAATGGAGGATGAAAGTTAAGGAGAGCTGATATTTTTAGGATGAAGTGGCCACCAGAAGATATTTATGTGTAATTGAGATCAGTTTCGATTAGGAGTAACATTCGATAGGCCTAGGACAATCTCTGGTCCTGATCTGGACCTAAACAACACACCACTTCTACCTATGCTCTACAACTGCCAGTTGAATCTCTACATATCCCATCAATCCCCTCAAACTAAAGACAAAACAAAACAAAAACCAAACAAACACTGACATCAAGCCTAGCTCTTCCTAATTTATCTTTTTATTTTGTCTTAAATCCTTAAAGATCTGACTGGCTCAAACCTTGTAACCATTGTTTCCTTCTCTTCTTCGGCCTTTATACTGAATCACTCACCAAGTCCTGGCTTTGAAATATCTCCCCCATTAACTCATCCTGTCCATTCCTACTGTCAGTACTTTACATAAGCAGGCATGTCACATAGCCTCCCTACATCCAGTCCAACCCACACCAATTTCCCACAAATACCAATTTCATTCTTATTCACCTATTCACAATCCTGCAATGACTCCTGACTGCCTACTAGATAAACTTTGCTTTACTGGGCATTCTATTAGTTCAAATTTACCTCTCACTGATGGGTAAATTTGGATGGGCTTCCTTAATATTCCTCAAACCTGCATCTACATTTCTCTCCATCCTCTCTTCATGCCTTCCCACATACCATTTAGGAATTGAGCCAACCTCCCCTTATTTTGTTCAAGTTCCTTGTGATGTTCTTCTTCCAATTTTCACAACCACTTGCTGCTGGTATCACTCATTTTGTCAATCACCTACTTCCTTTCTCAACCATTTTACTTATATATGTCTTATCTCCATCCACTAGAGTTCAGGGGTGGAACATACTCCTGCTGTGAGCCCCACTACATTGTTTAACATATTGCTATGTACATGCTAAGCACTCAAACTCAAAAACACTTATTAAATCAATGAAATCGTATCATGAGAACTTGGTATTTAAAGAGATATTTGGTAAATTAATGTTTAGAAAATGTCTACTTTCTTTTTCACTTTCAAATGTCATATTAAAAATAGTACACATTCACTAGTTATTACCCAGTATCAAGTACTATTGTAGGCACAATCTCATGAAGTACCTATTTAATCCTTACCAGATCCCTGTCAGGTGGGAATTACTGCCCTGAATTACTCATAAATACAAGACTATGAGATGGTTAAAGACTTGTCCAGTATTTCTACTGAGTACTCAGAGCCTACAATGAAAACCCCCAAGCCCACTGCTCTATCCTCCATAATACAGATTCCTTTCTTTCATTTTTAATTTTTAAACAGGCTCTTATGGTTGTTAGTTGAATTATAAGCATGGTTTTTCTATAGTCTTGATGTAAGAAAAATTGTGACTAACAAAATAGGTAAATAATAAATATATTTATATCTCAAGCTTAGTGTCTAATTACAGTTACTATGAATAATGAGAGAAAGTACCTGTGTGTCCCCGAAGTAAACTTGTGCCATAATGCAAATAGAGATGAGATACAGCAGGGTGCTATATTAACATTCATAATTATGCATCTTATGTTCCAAAAATGAATTGTTTGCCAGCAAAGGAAAATGGCAATAGTAAGAATTATGGCAAAAGCACATAAGGTTAATCAACATGTAATCGACTCTCAAATATGCTCATTTTAGCTATTTCCTTTTATTGGTGTTTATGATTTATTATTTAGAAACACTGTAATCTACCAGAATATATTTCCCTATTAAGGACACCCAAAATGAATACACACTCACATCAAGTGAATTAATTTTTATGACACATAGTAGATATATCACTTAAGGGAGATTTTGTTCTACAAATGCAATAACCTACATGTAATAAGGCGTCAACTTCTTCAGTGATATTTGGTCTACACACACACACACACACACACACACACACACACACACACACACACACACATGCACTTTGGGGGCAATTTAAACTTTCTGGGAGAAAAAGACTAGGTTAAAAACTCTTTTTTCAATATCTCCTAATGCATGCTTTATTAAACATAGCACAACCCAAAGAAACAGGAGGAATGCAGAATACAAATGACAACACTTTCCCACTGACTGAGACTGACCCAGCTTCAGGTGAGAAAGGAAGATGCCTTCACCCAGCAGACGGCTATTGGATGTCTTTATTAAGGTGCAAAAACCCATCAGTTCAGCTGCAAACAGACCCATTCCTAGAACCTTAACTCTCACCCTATCTAAGAGCCAATTAACTCAGATTATTCTTCTGTCAAGATTAGCAAGCATCCCAGGTCAAGGCAAAGCTTAAGCCTGGATGACTGAGAAAGATTCATTTGTCCTCTCAGACCACTTCTTACACTTTCTTTTGCTCTGGGCTCTACTGGAGTGCAAGGTTACTGCTGAGGATAATACCAACAGGGTGAGGCAAGGGAGAAAGCATGCACAGCCTAAGGATTTTTAAAGTCATACAAGGATTTCTTGAAGATCTCAACTAATATATTCAATTTAAAGCCTCAGAAAATGTTACAGAGACAGAAGCAAAATAGTAGGTAAGCAGGTAGGTAGGAACCAATGAGGTACTACAGACAGCAAACTATATACTATGGAGTCAGATGGACCTGGCTATGAGATAGTGGACATGTCAGTTATTTCATTTCTTTGTACCTCCGTCTCCTCATCTGTAATATAAGGATAGATTCATCCCTATACCTCATAAGAGAGCTGTGATGATTAAATGACATGATGCACTTGAGAGCTCCAAGCACTGCATCTGACCCACAGTAAGTGCTGGGATAGGGGGACAGAACTAACATTTACAGAATGTCTATTAAATCTGAAAGTAATCATGGTTCTGGCTGTACCACTTCAGACTTAGGTGGGAAGGCACCTTGGAGAAACTCTTCAGCCTGAATCCAAAGCCCTATGGAGAACTCAGTTCATCCTTACTGGTCTTAACATTTTCAAACGAATTACTTGGTAGAGAACTGATACAGCACTATCTCAGTGAGTTGTAGAACTATGATAGTCCCTATGACTGGAATTCACAGCAATGTTAATACAGGAAAAAGAGATGGATTCTGGAGTCACATACAGAGACTGGATTCGACTCCCAGCTCTGACACTTATTAGCTATGTGGTTTAAGACAACTGACATGTCCATTCTGAGCCTTGGTTTCCTCACATAATACATACTTTGTAGAACTTTGGTAAGGATTCAATAGATGTAAGAGTGCTATCACTAATTAAGTCCTCATGATCACATGAGGTCTCAGGCCAAGCAAGCCACTTAGATCCTCGGATATAACACACAGGCAACGCAGAGCTACTTTCCCTGTCCAGTTATGGCAAACCAATGGCGATTGCAAGTGTTTACCCTGATAAGCATTAGGGAGGAAAGGAGAAATTGTTTTTACTGCGGCATGACAAAGGGCTTCTAGCAATTCTTCATTCTTCGTGTTCAGAAGGATTCATCATCATCGTGATCCTGAATCACATATAAGAGATCAGCCATACTCTCCATCTCTTCATGAGTGCCCTTCTCCACTCATCCTTTTTTTGGGCTGTGCAGCTTGCATGATCTAAGTTCCCCAACCAGGGACTGAACCTAGGCTCCCTGCAATGGAAGCGTGGAGTCCTAACCACTGGACCACCAGGGAATTCCCTCCATTCATCCTTAAACTTTTCTTTATTAAACCCCAAGCTTCTCCCAAGAAGTACAGAGCAGCAAAGAATCTCTCCCTCCCTCTGTCTCTGTCTCTGTCTCTCTCTCTCACACACACACATACACACACAAAGAGAGAGAGAAGGAAGGATATCACAAGGGAAAATTTTCCTAATTTCATACAAAATTCATGTACCAAGACTAGTTTTGAATTTTTGTTTCAAATGTTCCATTCTGTTGGAAAGGCCATGAGTACTTTAAGAAATCTATTCCTGAAGTGCAGAGGAATAACCTCAGGTAAGTAACTTTCACTGTCTGTAAATTTATTTATTTATATAAATTTATTTATTTATTTATTTTGGCTGTGTTGGATCTTCTTTGCTGCACGCTGGCTTTTCTCTAGTTGCAGCGAGTGGGGGCTACTCTTCGTTGCGGTGCGCAGGCTTCTCATTGTGGTGGCTTCTCTTGTCGTGGAGCACGGGCTCTAGGCGCCCGGGCTTCAGTAATTGTGGCTCATGGGCTTCAGTAGTTGTGGCGCACGGGCTTAGTTGCTCCGCGGCATGTGGGATCTTCCCGGACCAGGGCTCAAACCCGTGTCCCCTGCACTGGAAGGTGGATTCTTAACCACTGCACCACCAGGGAAGACCAACTGTATGTAAATTTATATCACACAAATTTTAAGACTGAGAGAAAGAGAAGGTCAGGTGATGTTCTGCTCCTTCCCCTAGAGAGAAAAAACTACTCTTCATAACTTCTCAAAGACTATTCAAAGGCATACATTAACTTTATACTTAACAAAATTGAAGGATATTCTGCACCCTCATCACAGGAAAAAAAGGAAGAATATATCTTTGCATTAGGAGCCAGAGACATAATCATTTTTAGCTGAACAAGGATGCCAGAACAGCCAACCAATGCTTTCCCTTTGATTAGCTGGAAAGCAATCAATGCACTCTTGCTAGATTGAAGCTTTCACTCAAAATAGAAACTGGCCTGAAGTCCAGAGCTGGCAGTTCAGAGACAAATCCCCAGAAGAGATCTTGACACTTGCAATAAGATCCAGGGTTGGCATACTCATTAAGATCCAAGTTTAAGACTGGGGCTTGAAGAAGGTAAATAATAAGGACTGGTGAAAAATAGAATACTGACTGCCTTCAGGATTCATATGTTTCTTTCATCAGCTAAAAGAAACACTTTTGATGCTTAAGGTTTGCTTACTTTAGCTGTTGTAAAAAAGACATTGGATTTTTATATTATAACTGATTCACTTTGCTGTACACCTGAAACTAACACAACACTGTAAATCAACTATACTCCAAGAAAATTTTTTTAAAAACGAAAATGTAAAAAGACTATTTTTTAGTATAGATTTAGATTCACAGCAAAATTAAGAAGTTACAGAGATTTCCCATATACCCCTTGCCCCTACACATGCATAACCTTCCTCATTATCTATATCCTCCACCAAAGTGGTACATTTGTTACAACTGATAAACCTACCTTGATACAACATTATCACCCAAAGTCCATAGTTTACATAGTTTACTCTCGGTGTTGTACATTCTATGGGTTTGGATAAATGCATAATGACATGTATCCACCATTAGAGTATCATCAGAATAGTTTCACTGCCCTGAAAATCCTGTGTTCTGCCTTTTCATCCCTCCCTTCCTTCCCTCTAACCCTGGGCAACCACTGATATTTTCGCTGCCTCTATAGTTTTGCCTTTTCAAGAATGTCATATAGCTGGAATCATACATTATATAGCCTTTTCAGATCAGCTTCTTTCACTTAATAATATGCATTTAAGATTTTTCCATGTCTTTTCATGGCTTGATAACTCGTATATATATATATATATATATATATATATATATATATATATATATATATATATAAAATGCTGAATAATATTACATTGTGTGGATGTACCATGGTTTATTTATCCATTCATCTACTGAAGGATATCTTGATGTTTCCAAGTTTTGGCAAGTATGAATAAAGCTTATATAAACATCCATGTGCATGTTTTTGAATGAACATAAGTTTTCATCTCATTTGGGTAAATACCAAGGAGTGCAATGGCTGGATCTTATGGTAAGAGTATATTTAGTTTTGTGAGAAACTGCCGAACAATCTTCCAAAGTGACTGTACCATTTTGCATTCCTACTAGCAATGAATGAGAGTTCCTGTTGCTCCACATCCTTGTCAGCATTTGGTATTGTCAGTATTCCAGATTTTGACCATTCTAACAGGTATGTAGTGGTATCTTGTTATAATTTGCATTTCCCTGATGACATATGACATGGAGCATCTTTTCATATGCTTATTAGCCATCTGTATATCTTCCTTGATGAGTTGTCTGTTCAGATCTTTGGCCCATTTTTAAATTAGGTTGTTTGTTTTTTTATTGTTGTGTTTGAAGAGCCCTTTGCATATTTTGGATAACAGATGTATTTTTTTAAACTATTTTCTCTCAGTTTGTGGCTTGTCTCCTCATTGTCTTGACAATATCTTTCCCAGAGCAGAAGTTTATAATCTTAATGAAGTCTAGCTTATCATTTATTTCTTTCATGGATCCTGACTTTGGTGTTGTATCTAAAAAGTCATCACCATACCCAAAGTCATCTAGGTTTTCTCCTATGTTATTTCCTAGGAGTTTTATAGTTTTACATTTTGCATTTAGGTCTATGGTTCATTTTCAGCTAATTTTTGTGAAGGGTGTAAGGTCTGTTTCTAGATTCATTCTTTGCAAGATATTGATTTTTAATAAAGACATTTATTCAATTTAGACATTTATTAATTTTGAATTAATTGCAGATATGGAGAGGTAAGGCTTAAAAATCTCAGGATGAGGGATTAAAATATTTTTGAGACTTCCACTTCTGTGAAAATGTAGTAGATGAACTTTTCCTTATTCCTTCCATGAAATACAACTAAAAATCTTGGACACTAAAACAAACATAAGAAGACTCTCATATGTTTTCCTCTGATACCACTCACTAGGAGAAAATATTTGCAAAACATACATCGACAAAGGACTAGTATCTAGCCTATATGGAGAAAATTTAAAACCCAATAGTAAAAAACAAACAATCCAATTAGAAGAGTCTTAAGGTAATGAAGAAGACATCTATTACATTAAAAAAGCTGACTGACAAAGGACCTTCCTTTCCAAGGAACAATATGGTTGTAAGTTCCCTGGGCTTTCTTTTTGCCTTATATAGCCAAGGCTTGGATCTGAGAGGCAACAAACTGGAAATGCTAAATGGGAACAGACAAAATAAGTCCCAACAGAAGCCTGCTCTTCCTATCCAGAGAACCAGGAGAGGGGTAGACTAGCAAGACAGAAAACTTTTAGATATAACTTCTCTATTCCAGCCAAATACCACAGAAAAACTGTGGCCCCATCTCTACTCATGCCAACAAAGGCTGAATGGAGAGCCTAGATTTCCACCCTGGCCATGCTATAATAAGGTCTTTTCTGACATCATCACGGCCAAGGTGGTGGCAGAAAAGGCTGAATTCTGGGTTAGGACTTTCATCCATACTGGGTGGTAACAAGCCCTCCTCTATCCACTCCTTTCTCCATTGTCATGGAGACCATGTAAGGAACATGGGCATGTAATCCCACCTGTGGTAACAAGGAGGCACTCCCTCTCCCTATTGAGGTGGTGTCAGAGGAGGCCACATGGGGAGCACCAAGGACAGATTTAGCAAGAGAAAGGAGCCTCCCTCCTTGGATATTAGTAAATTCCAATAGGGAACCTGGACTTCTACGTCCATGTGGCAGCAAGGAGGCAGCAACCCCTTTCCCCTGCCAGAGTGGTGTCAGAAGAAGCCAGCTAAAATAGAAAGTTTAAATACGACCCAAAGTTTCATAACATAATACTCAAAATGTCTAGATTTCAACTGCAAATCACCTGTCATACAAAGAACACAGGAAGATGTCAAACTGAATTTAAAAAGATAATCAATAGACACCAATATCAAGATGACAAAAATGTTAGAATCATATGACAAAGTGACCATAATAAAAATGCTTCAGTGATCAAATATATACATACATGAAACAAATGAAAAAACAGAAATTCTTAGCAAAGAAATAGAAGCTATAAAGAAGAACCAAATGGAAATTTTAGAACTTAAAAATACAATATTCAAAATAAAAAACTAGATGAATAGTCTCAATAACATAATGAAGGGAACAAAAGAATCAGTGAACTTGAAGACAGAATAATAAAAATTACCCAGTATTAACAATAGGAAGAAAATAGACTGAGAAAAATAAAGAGAACCTTAGGGACATGTGGGACTATAATGAAATAGCAAATTAATGGCATTAGAGTCCTAGAAAAAGAGAAGAAAGATGACGACTAAAAAAGGTACTTGAACAAATAACGCCTGAAAACTCCCCAAATTTGGCAAAAGACCTAAACCTGGAAACTCAAGAAGCTAAGCAAACTCCAACAGGATAAACCCAAAGAAATTCATACCAAGACACATCTTAGCCAAAAGTCTGAGCTAAAGACAAAAGAAAATCTTAAAAGTAGAGAGAGAAATAATACCTTACCTGTATAAGAAAAATAATTTGAAAGCCATATGATTTCTCATCATAAATCAATGCAGCCAGAAAGAAGTTGGCACAATATTTTTCAACTGCTGGAAGAAAAGAACTATCAACCCAGAATCCTATATCCAGAGAAAATATCCTTCAGGAATGAAGGGGAAATCAAGACATTCCCAGATGAAGGAAAACTAAGATAATTCATCACTGGCAGACCTACTCTAAAATAATGGCTAAAGGAAGTTCTCTAAAATAAAGGAGGGGGCTTCCCTGGTGGCGCAGTGGTTGTGCGTCCGCCTGCCGATGCAGGGGAGCGGGGTTCATGCCCCGGTCTGGGAGGATCCCATGTGCCGCGGAGCGGCTGGGCCCGTGAGCCATGGCTGCTGAGCCTGTGCGTCCGGAGCCTGTGCTCCGCAACGGGAGAGGCCACAGCAGGGGGAGGCCCGCATACCACCAAAAATAAAATAAAATAAAATAAAATAAAATAAAGGAAATGACAAAAGAAGAAATCCTGGAATTTCAGGAAGGAAGAAAACAAGGCAAAAAAATGGGTAAAAACAATAGACTTCCTTTTCCTCTAGAGTTTTCTAAATTATGTTTGATGGTGGAAACAAAAATTATAGCAATGTCTGATATGGTTGTAAATGTATGTAGCATAAATATTGAAGAAAATTTTATTATAAATGTTGGGAGATAAAGGGTTGTAAAGGGAGATAAGTTTTCTGTACTTCACTCAAAATGGTAAAATGACAACATCAATAGACTGGGATAATTTATGTATATATAATACCTATAGCAGCAACTAAAAAGGCTATATGAAGAGATATGCCCCAAAACTAGAGATAAATAAAAATGGAATTCTAATAAATGTTTAAGTAACCCACAGTAAGGTAAGAAAAACAAAGAGTACAAAGAGAAAGAAAAATAAAATATTTTACTTAAGCCCTAACTTATCAATAATTATATTAAATGCTAATGGTCTAAATACACCAATTAAAAGATAATAGATTGGCAGAGTGCATAAAAACACACGACCCAATGAGATACCATCAAAAGAAACTCACTTCAAATAAAACAATATAGGCAGGTTGAAAGCAAAAGGATAGGAAAATATATTATGTGAATACTAATCAAAACAAAGAAGGAATGGCTATATTAATAATAGGTAAAGCAGGTTTCAGAGAAAAGAAAATTACTGGAGAAAGGGAAGGACATTGCAAAATGATAAAAGGGTCAACCCACCAAGATGAAATAACAACCCTAAATGTGTATGCATCAAACAACAGAACTGCAAAATACATGAGCAAAAACTGATAGAACTAGAAGGAAAAATAGGCAAATCCACAATTATACTTGGAGACTTCAACACTCCTCTCTCAGCAATTAATAGAACAACTAGACAGAAGATAATCAAGGATACTGAAGAATTCATCATTACCATAAACCAAAAAGATCCAATCTACATTTACAGACTACCTCACCCAACAACCGTAGGATGTATATTATTTTCAAGTGCTCATGGAACATATACCAAGATAGACTATATCCTGGGATATAAAACAAACCTGAACAGATTTAAAAGAACTGAAGTCATACACAGCATATTCTCTGACCACAGTGAAATTAAACTAGGAATGAATACTATTGTAGAAAACAAATGGAAGCTAAACAATATACTTCTAAGGAATCTATGATCAAAGAGAAATACAGATTACATTAACTAAATGAAAATGAAAATGCAACATATCAAAATTTGTGTGACACAGATGAAGTAGTGTTGAGGAAAATTTATAGCACTAAATGCTTATATTTGTAAAGGAAAAAAGGCTCAAATCAATAATCTAGGGTCCCACGTCAAAAAGCTAGAAAAAGAAAAGTGAAAAACCCAAAGCAAGCAGAAGACAGGAAGTAGTAAAGATAAGAGCAAAAATCAGTGAAATTTAAAGTAAAAAAATAGAGAAAATCAATGCATAAAAAAAGCTGATGTTTTGAAAAGGATAATATAATTGACAAATCTCTAGCAAGACTGACAAAGGAAAAAAGAGACAAGATACAAATAACCAATATTAGGACTGAAACAAAGGTTCTCACTATAGACTTTGCAGATATAAAAAAGACAACAATGAACAACTTTATACACATCAATATGACAACTTAGATGAAATGCACAAATTCCTTGAATACTACAAACTACCACAACTTACCCAATGTGAAATAGATCATGTGAATAGTCCCATAATTATTAAGGAAATTTAACTTGTAAATAAATATTCCCCTTAAAGAAATCCCCAAACCCAGATGGTTTCCCTAGAGAATTCTACCAAATGCTTAAAGAAGAATTAGCACCAATTCTACACAGTATCCTCCAGAAAAAATAAATCCCAATTTATTTTATGAAGCTAGTATTACCCTGATATAAAAACCTGACAAAGACAGATTTATAAAACTACAGACTGCATGAATAATGACACAGGTAATAAAAAATCCTTAACAAAATATCAGAAAATATAATTTGGCAATATATAAAAAGAATAATATAATGTGGCCAAGTGGGGCTTATTCCTCTGATGTAAAGCTGGTTCTATTTTCAAAAATCAGCCAATGTGATATATCACATCAACAGGCTAAAGAAGAAAACTCATACAATCATATATTCACACAGAAAAAGCATTTGACAAAATCCAACATCCATTCATGATAATTCTCAGCAAACATGGAATAAAGGAGAACTCCATCAACTTGATAAAGAGCATCTACAACAATCCTACTGCTAACATCATACTTAATAATGAAAGACAGTTTTTCATCATTGAGAACAATGCTGGCTGTGGGTTTGTCATATATGGCCTTTATTATGTTGAGGAAAGTTCCCTCTATGCCTACTTTCTGCAGGGTTTTTATCATAAATGGGTGTTGAATTTTGTCAAAAGCTTTCTCTGCATCTATTGAGATGATCACATGGTTTTTCTTCTTCAGTTTGTTGATATGGTGTATCACGTTGATTGATTTGCATATATTGAAGAATCCTTGCATTCCTGGAATAAACCCCACTTGATCATGGTGTATGATCCTTTCAATGTGCTGTTGGATTCTGTTTGCTAGTATTTTGTTGAGGATTTTTGCATCTATGTTCATCAGTGATATCGGCCTGTAGTTTTCTTTCTTTGTGACGCCTTTGTCTGGTTTTGGTATCAGGGTGATGGTGGCCTCATAGAATGAGTTTGGGAGTGTTCCTCCCTCTGCTATCTTTTGGAAGAGTTTGAGAAGGATAGGTGTTAGCTCTTCTCTAAATGTTTGATAGAATTCGCCTGTGAAGCCATCTGGTCCTGGGCTTTTGTTTGTTGGAAGATTTTTAATCACAGTTTCAATTTCAGTGCTTGTGATTGGTCTGTTCATATTTTCTATTTCTTCCTGGTTCAGTCTCGGCAGCTTGTGCATTTCTAAGAATTTGTCCATTTCTGCCAGGATGTCCATTTTATTGGCATACAGCTGCTTGTAGTAATCTCTAATAATCTTTTGTATTTCTGCAGTGTCAGTTGTTACATCTCCTTTTTCATTTCTAATTCTATTGATTTGAGTCTTCTCCCTTTTATTCTTGATGAGTCTGGCTAATGGTTTATCAATTTTATTTATCTTCTCAAAGAACCAGCTTTTAGTTTTATTGATCTTTGCTACTGTTTTCTTCATTTCTTTTTCATTTATTTCTGATCTGATCTTTATGATTTCTTTCCTTCTGCTAAATTTGGGGTTCTTTTGTTCTTCTTTCTCTAATTGCTTTAGGTGCAAAGGTAGGTTGTTTATTCGAGATGTTTCCTGTTTCTTAAGGTAGGATTGTATTGCTATAAACTTCCCTCTTAGAACTGCTTTTGCTGCATCCCATAGGTTTTGGGTCGTCGTGTCTCCATTGTCATTTGTTTCTAAGTATTTTTTGATTTCCTCTTTGATTTCTTCAGTGATCACTTCGTTATTAAGTAGTGTATTGTTTAGCCTCCATGTGTTTGTATTTTTTACAGATCTTTTCCTGTAATTGATATCTAGTCTCATAGCGTTGTGGTCAGAAAAGATACTTGATATGATTTCAATTTTCTTAAATTTGCCAAGGCTAGATTTGTGACCCAATATATGATCTATCCTGGAGAATGTTCCATGAGCACTTGAGAAAAATGTGTATTCTGTTGTTTTTGGATGGAATGTCCTATAAATATCAATTAAGTCCATCTTGTGTAATGTATCATTTAAAGCTTGTGTTTCCTTATTTATTTTCATTTTGGATGATCTGTCCATTGGTGAAAGTGGGGTGTTAAAGTCCCCTACTATGATTGTGTTACTGTCGATTTCCCCTTTTATGGCTGTTAGTATTTGCCTTATGTATTGAGGTGCTCCTATGTTGGGTGCATAAATATTTACAATTGTTATATCTTCTTCATGGATCGAACCCTTGATCATTATATAGTGTCCTTCTTTGTCTCTTGTAATAGTTTTTACTTTAAAGTCTATTTTGTCTGATATGAGAATTGCTACTCCAGCTTTCTTCTGATTTCCATTTGCATGGAATATCTTTTTCCATCCCCTCACTTTCAGTCTGTATGTGTCCCTAGGTCTGAAGTGGGTCTCTTGTAGACAGCATATATATGGGTCTCGTTTTTGTATCCATTCAGCCAGTCTGTGTCTTTTGGTGGGAGCATTTAATCCATTTACATTTAAGGTAATTATCAATATGTATGTTCCTATTACCATTT
>NC_041234.1:29973218-29979658 GCF_002837175.3 Physeter macrocephalus | reverse complement strand
TGGGAACATATGTATATGTATAACTGATTCACTTTGTTGTAAAGGAGAAACTAACACACTATTGTAAAACAGTTATACTCCAATAAAGATGTTAAAAAAAAAAAGAAAGACAATGCTTTCCCCCCAAATTAAGAAACAAGGGAAGGATATCCACTCTCCCCACTCTTATTCAAAATAGCACTGGAATTTATAGCCAGCACAATAAGGCAAGTAAAAGCGATAAAAAGGGATTCAAATTGGAAAGGAAGAAATAAAACTGTCCCTATTTATAGATGACATACATAGAAAATTCAAGGAATCTAAAAACAAAAACAAGTAAAGGAAATTCCTGGAACTTCCAAGTTCAACAAGTTTGAGACATACAAGATCAACACAAAAAGCAATTGCATTTCTATACATTAACAACAGACATGAGGAAACACATTTTTTAAGTATCATTTACAATTGCTGCAAAGGAAATGAAATACTTAGGTGTAAATCTAATAGAACATGTATAGGATGTGTATGTTGAGAACGACAACAACGCTGATGAAAGAAATCAAAGATCTAAGTAAACAGACACACTGTGTTCATGAATTAGAAGACTCAACATAGTAAAAATGTCAGTTCTCCCAAAATTCATATACAGATTTAATGCAATTCCTGTCAGAATCTCACCAAGGTTGTTTTTGTAGGTATAGACACAATTATTCTAGAAAGACAGGGACCTAAGGACAAAATAGAAAATCCAGAAATAGACCCAAACAGATATGCCCAACTTATTTCTGACAAAGTTGCAAAAACAATTTAATGAAGGAAAGATAGCCTTTTCAACAAATGGTGTTGAAGCAATTAGACTTATGAACCTTGACATAAGTCTTACACTTACACACAAAAAACTCAAAATGGATCATGGATTTAATGTAAAAATAAAACCATAAATTTAGAAAAAAAGGAGAAAATCTTTGGAATCTAGGGTTATGCAAATAATTCTTAAACTTGACACCAAACGGACTGATCCATTAAAAGAAAAATTGATAAATTGGATTTAGGTTACATCATTCATTCTTTATTGTTATCACAGATCATTAAATGCTGGGATTTTAAAGATGATTAAGAGGCAGTCCCTGCCTTCAAGGTGCTCATAGTTTAGTAGGAAAACAGACACGTAAACTGATAGGTATGATGAGATACGGTAAGTGCACAAGGAGAGAACCATGAGCTCTCCTGTGGGAATGAGGAATGGCTTGTAATATATAGTGGGGCCCTTTACAATGAGTAGGGGCTTACCAGGTAAAGAAGGGATGGGAGACTATTCCAAGCAGAGAGAAATGTATCTGTAAATGGCAAAGAGTCATTAGAAGATACTAAAGTAAGTTAGAGAAAGACAAATATCATATGATATCACTTATATGTGGAATCTTAAAAAAATGATACAAGTGAACTTATTTACAAAACAGAACCAGACTCACAGACTTCAAAAACATACTTATGATTACCAAAGGGGAAACATGGGGCAGGGGGAGGGATAAATTAGGAGCTTTGGATTAACATATATGCACTACTATATATAAAATAGATAATCAACAAGGACCTACTGTATAGCACAGGGAGTTCTATTCAATATTCTGTAATAACCTATATGGGAAAAGAATCTGAAAAAGAATATATATATATATATATATATATATATATGTATATATCTGAATCACTTTGCTGTACACCTGAAACTAACACAACAACACAACATTGCAAATCACCTATACGCCAATAAAAAACAAAAATTAAATAAAATATTAGAAAAAAGAAGATGCTGTATATTCAGGGAATGATTAAGATGTTCAAAGAGGCTGAAAGCATGAGATGTGAAAGAAGACATATTTGAGGTAGAATCAACAGGATTTGGTAACTGATTAGATAAAAGTGAAATGTGTAGCTAAGAGAAAGGAGGGATCAAGATGTTCCTCTATGTCCTATATGAGGTGACTAGGACTATTAAATGAAAAAGGAACAGGAAAGGAAGAGGGGTTCTTGTTTTTGGAGGGGGAATATCAAGAAATGTTGAGGTCGAGGTAACTGTTTTTAGACAGAAATGTCCTTTGACAACTGGAAATATGAAGTTAGTATTCAGAAAATAAGTCTGGGGCTTCCCTGGTGGCGCAGTGGTTAAGAATCCGCCTGCCAATGCAGGGCACACGGGTTCAAGCCCTGGTCCAGGAAGATCCCATATGCCACGAAGCAACTAAGCCCGTGCGCCACAACTACTGAGCCTGTGCTCTAGAGCCCACAAGCCACAACTACTGAACCCACGTGCCACAGCGACTGAAGCCTGTGTGCCTAGAGCCTGTGCTCCGCAACAAGAGAAGCCACTACAATGAGAAGCCTGTGCACCTCAACAAAGAGTAGCCCCCCCGCTCGCCGCAACTAGAGAAAGCCCACGCACAGCAACGAAGACCCAACGCAGCCAAAAATAAATAAATTAAATAAATAAATATTTTTTTTAAAAAAAGAAAATAGTTCTGGGCTAGAGATGTAAATGGGAGAGTAATCAGGATTCAGGTAGTTGAAGCCATGGTAATAAATTACATTACATGTTGAAAGGACAGACTGGGAAGCTGGGTGTGTGTGTACATGTGAGGGACAAAAAGAAACTGACAGAGCAAAGTCCAAATGTTCTTTTCTGACTGCTTGCCATTCAGTCTTCACAAAAGTAGTTTAGATTCCCCTCAATGCATTTTGAGAAATCTGGCTTGAATAAAATAAAGAGATGAAAAGGCTGTAGTTCATCCATTTCTCAGCCATTGCTGCCAACTCCCTTCTCCTGTTCTGTCTCAGCATGGCATCTCTGGGGAGGTAAGGATCTGCTGAGGTCAGTAAAGAAAATTCCATAGCTTTCTTTCGTAAATTATCACTGACTACAGAAAGTGATTTGGAAGTCCTCTAGAAGACCTAGCTAAAATCCCTTCTACTACAAATGATGCCATTTCCTCTTGTGCTGTCCTTAACGGAAAAAGAAAACAGTTAGACATCCTGTTGTGTGTGTCACAGAATGTATTTTCTGGTATGGACAGCATGGGAAAATAGATTTTTTAAGAAAAATAAAGTGGCTGACGGGAAGTCTTAGGGTTGACAGGGAAAAGGGGGTGGATAGAGGAGACCATGGGACTCAATTCCTAGCATTCTAGAAACATGGATTTTTTTTTCCTAGAGAATACTTTTCAATACTTAAAAGCAATTATTAAATCATGTCTTCCTGTCTTGCAAAACAAATATATAAAGAATCCAACACAAGGCTTATTTACTTTAGGCAAAACTCCTCCATGAACATTAAATTGGTTTTGGAATGAGTTAAGTCGGCATTTTTTTTGTTTTGTTTTGTTTTTTAAACCATCCATGGTAAGTGGCTATTTCTCAGGGTCTGAAAATTTTATCTTCTCTGGGTTGAATAATCTTGCTTCTTTTACAAAGCCTTCACTTGGATGACTTTTCAATCCATGAATCATTTTACCGCACTTCCTTGATTGCTCACCAAATTCTCTGCACCCATCTTTAGCTGTTATGATAGGATCACTTTAACTCTCTGATAAAAAAACTATGTTTAAATATTGTCCAAAACATTCTGTTCTGTGCAAGGGATATAAGCCCTTGGAATAAACATTTCAGAGAAAAAAAAGTGTCAGGCAGTGTTGCTAAAGGAAATGACCTGCCCTGGGATATTAATTAAGCCCAGTTATTGTATCCAAATTAAACCAGTGTCTCCTAACTCCAGCTCAAAAAGCAGCAAAGTGGAGGGAAGAGAAGAGATACAAAAGAGAAAAAGAGAAAATATCCTCCTGCTTAAGGACAAGAGAGAAAAGAGATTTTTTATACATTTAGTGGTATTACTTCTTTAATGAAGCTATTCTTTTATTTATAAATTCTGTCTGGTGTGGAAGGACCAAAAAAACGATAGAAGGAAATCCGGAAGCAAGGAGGTGGAAAAGGTAAACTTAGAATTTCTTCCACTGGTTAGCTCCAACAGCTAAGGCCAGCAGAGCAGCTTATCTGTGGCCAACATAGTGTGAATTACAGTTAATCACTGAGAGCGGCAGCCCCGGGTGTTTTGGATACTGACCGAGTCCCAAGGATGAGGACATGTTGCCAGAGAGCTTTTTTATTTTGTTTGCATTAAGATTTGGGGTTGAGTTGATAAAAGCAAAGTGAAGGAGTATCATACCCGATAGTGCCTTAGCTGTTTATTGTTTTTAAAAATTGCTCTAAAATTGCCTGCTGTGTCGGTTAATGTTAAGCTAAGCTGTTTTAACATCAATATCTATGATTTTTTAAGAGAAAAGGTATAATTTTCTTTATTCCCAACGTGGTAAAACATAAACAGAAAGTTTGACTTGTTGGGAGAGACTGAGTCTGGAAAAATAAAGAGGAACTAGAGTTAATACTTTTTAAGGTGCTAAATGCCAAGCATCTTATCTACATGCTCTTATTTCATCCTCAGAAGCACCCATTGAAAAGGAAATGAGAAAGCTGATTCAAATATGTTAAGGAACATGTTCAATCTATCAGTCCACTGCCTGTATTATATTGGTGTTCCTAAGTGTTCTTTCCAAGGTGCCATTCATTAATTCATCAGCTATTTATTCCTCAAATACTATATTCCAGGCTCTGGATCCATGTCCTGAAATCAATGGTAAACAACACAAGGCCTTAATTTTAGGGAGCTTTACCTGTTCCTAACCAACTCTTCAAGTTTTGAAGAAGTTTGTCTTCTCCTCCAACCTCTTGGCCCCCCATTCCATATTCTGTCATCAGCCATATTCTGTCCCTGCCTAATCAATGGACATTCTCTTTGTTATAACCCTGTGGTCAACTCAGGTATGAGTCACTCAACAGCAGGAAAACAAAATGATCAACCAGCTTTTTCTCTGACACAATCAACCAAATTAGTGTAGGAAAAAGCTATTAGGTCATATCCAGTCCATCCCTCTGGGAACAGAGCAAAACCACTCCTTGTATTATGCTACATTATTTCTCAACTACATTGTCCTGCCTAATTGTAAATAATTATAAATGACTCAGTGGCAGGGTTTCCACTATTTCCTCTCAAAGGTTAGCCCACAATCCAGTAATTTTCAGAGTCAAGATGGTTTCTCTGATAGTCAGCCAAAATATCCCTTGTCTTGATTTCATCTAATTATGCTCTGATCAACCCTGATCCCAATCTCTGCAATTCCTCATTTGTTGTTGTATTTATACCCTTCAAATATAACTATATGGCTATCACACCCTATTCCCTCCCCTCCCCTCCCCAAGAGTCAATTGGCTGACTCTTAAGCTAATATCGGCAAAGGAAACTGCATCCCCGTCACAACTTCTAGCCACCTCAGTATTTCCTATCCTATGCAGAAAACACCATCTAAGTTCTTGCAGTTCTGGGGTCAGACCTCCCAGGTCTCCACCTATACACTGGGCAGTGGTGTGGGTGTCCAGACACCACAGATTGCATTTGAACTTCCTTCTCTGTCATCTCCATTCTTCTATTCCTCTAGGGTACAGAAGCACCTCTTTAGCTATTTTTTCCAACCACTTGTTTTGAGGGTAGTAAAACAGATCCAATTTCTCAAAATAACATCTTAGAAGATTTCATTGACTCTATCTGGCTACAGAATTCATTCATTCACTCACATACTCAACTTTTATTGAAAACCAGCAGTGTCATATCCTGTACAAGTTACTAGGTATACCATGTGAATCTGACATATTCCTCTTCCTCAAGGAATTCACAGTGTAATAAAGAAGATAAATAGAATGTTCTCTCCAACTTATTATCCCCTACCTCCTTTTCTTTTTAAAAAAAAATTTATTGGAGTATAGTTGATTTACAATGTTGTGTTAGTTTCTACTGTACAGCAAAGTGAATCAACTATATGTATATATATATCTCCCCTCTCTTTTGGATTTCCTTCCCATTTAGGACACCACAGAGCACTGAGTAGAGTTTCCTGTGCTATACGGTAGGTTCTCATTAGTTATCTATTTTATACATAGAATCAATAGTTTATATATGTCAATCCCAATCTCCCAATTCATCCCACCACCACCCTTTCCCCTTTGGTATCCATACATTTGTTCTCTACGTCTGTGTCTCTATTTCTGCTTTGCAAGTAAGATCATCTATACAATTTTTCTAGATTCCACATATATGCATTAATATACGATATTTGTTTTTCTTTTTCTGACTTACTTCACTCTGTATGACAGTCTCTAGGTCCATCCACGCCTCTGCAAATGACCCAATTTCATTCCTTTTTATGGCTGAGTAATATTCCATTGTATATATGTACCACATCTTCTTTATCCATTCATCTTTCTATGGGCATTTAGGTTGCTTCCATGACCTGGCTATTGTAAATAGTGCTGCAGTGAACATTGGGGTGCATGTGTCTTTTTGAATTATGGTTTTCTCT
>NC_041234.1:29964319-29973165 GCF_002837175.3 Physeter macrocephalus | reverse complement strand
GTGTGAGGTGACACCTCATTGTAGTTTTGATTTGCATTTCTCTAATAATTAGTGATGTTGAGCATCTCTTCATGTGTTTGTTGGCCATCTGTATGTCTTCTTTGGAGAAATGTCTATTTAGGTCTTCTGCCCATTTTTTGATTGGGTTGTTTTTTGGTTTTGGGGTTTTTTTTGATATTGAGCTGCATGAGCTGTTTGTATATTTTGGAGATTAATCCTTTGTCTGTTGCTTTGTTTGCAAATATTTTCTCCCATTCTGAGGGTTGGCTTTTCATCTTGTTTATGGTTTCCTTTGCTGTACAAAAGCTTTTAAGTTTAATTAGGTCCCATTTGTTTATTTTTGTTTTTATTTTCATTACTCTAGGAGCCTACCTCCTTTTCTAAAAAATCTTGTTTACAAATACAGTTCCTTATCCTGTTTACCCCTCACTGAAATTGGGCCTCTGCCTCTAATATTTTAATGAAGTCTTTTCTGCCAACGTCAACCAGTCATCTAATTAGCAAACCCAATAGCCTCTTTTCAATATTCATACAACTTCAATGCAAGAGCATTTAACATTATTGATCGATGGCCTGCTCCTTCTTGAAATCCTCCCCCTGCCCTTGGTTTCCACTCTCCCATATGTCTCCTCCTACATCTCTGATTGTCCTTTCTTTCTCTTTTACACCCCTTTTCTCCTCTCACTCTTAGCTGATGGCTTTCCCTTATGTTTGATTTAAAAAGAGACGTATTGAAAAGGGAACATCCTCATCTTTCCATCACTTCATTACCAACCTACCTTGCTTTACCTCTTCTTAATATAGATCATTATGCTTATTTTTAAAAATCAAAGTTCAAGGGCTTCCCTGGTGGCTCAGTGGTTGAGAGTCTGCCTGCCGATGCAGGGGGACACGGGTTTGTGCCCCGGTCTGGGAAGAGCCCACATGCCGTGGAACAGCTGGGCCCATGAGCCATGGCTGCTGAGCCTGCGCGTCCGGAGCCTGTGCTCCACAACGGGAGAGGCCACAACAGTGAGAGGCCCGCGTACCGCAAAAAAAAAAAAAAAATTAAAAATTAAAAATTAAAAAAAAAATCAAAGTTCAAGCCCCTATTTCTGCTCAGACCTCCCAAGGACTTTGCTGATGAAATTATCCCTTATTTTCTACACCATCTATTTCTCCTTCACTACTGGATTATCCCATTAGCAGTCAGATATTTAATATTAAATAGTCAGATATTTAATATTAAATCTCCCCTTCTTGATCCCAAATCCCTTCCAGCTAATACTCCACTTTTCCTTACCCCTTCACAGCTAAACTCCTAGGAAGACTTATTATCTTCATTTCCCATTCTTTAATGAAATAATCCATTCAGGCTTTTATCTCCAAGATTCCATTGTCAAGGTTACCAATCACTTCCATGTTGCCAAAATCAATAGTCAATTCTCAGAATCAATGTCTCATCAACACTTGACACAGTTGACTACTCCTTCTTTCTTTAATCAGTTTCTTCACTTGGGTTGTAGACACCATTCTCTTTTGGTTTTTTTCTACCACACTGGCCATTTCTCAGCTTTTTTTTTTTTTGGTTGCTCATCTGCCCTACCTCTAAATATTGGAGTACCCCAAGGCTCAGTCCAAGGACCTCCCCTCTTTGCTGTCTAAACTTAACCCATTAGAGATTTCATCTAGTCTCAAAGCTTTATCAGAGGGTGATTCTAAAATTTAAATAGTTAACACTGACTTATTTCCTGACATCTATCTCATTTCTTAGTAAATATTAGCATGTAGCTGTCAAATGGACATGTTAAACTTAACACATATAAAACCAAGCTATTTACTTCCTATTCCTTCTTACCACTCACCAAACTTGTTCCTCTTCCAGTCTCTCCCACTCCAGTTTTCCCACCTTGGTTTTCAGGCCAAAACCAAGGAAACTTTTATTCCTTACCTACCCACTCCATACCACAACGCTGCCCAACTCAAACCTAATCCATTAACAAGCCCTCCAAAACAAATTCCACATCCAACTACTTTTCACTATTTCCACTACTACTAAAATCCAAGCCAAGCCATAACCACCTCTTGACTGAATTAATTAGCCTCCTAACAAATTTCCCTGCTTCCTCTCTGCCCCCTACAGTCTGTTCTCCATACAGCAGCCAGTGTGTTCATCTCCAAGTGCAAAACAAATCATAGTGCTGTCCTGCTTAGAACAGGTTTGCTCTGCAATTAGAATAAATCTGAACTCCTTACCAGAGCTTACAAGACCCTATGTGACTGTGTTCCTGACCACCTTTTCAATTTCATCTCCTTTCATGCTCCTTTTTGCTTACTACACTCTAGTTGCAGTAGCTTTCTTTCTGATCCCTGAATACATCATGTATTTTTCCATTTAAGGACTTTTATACTTGATATCCTTCTCCCTGGAATGCTCTTCTCCCCAGATCTTTATACGGCTGTCTGTCTCTCATCATTTAATTCTTAGTTCAAATATCTTCAGAGAAGCCTTCCCTGAACTAGCTAAAGCCTCCTCTGTCCCCATTATATCCACACTCAGTCATTTTATATGCTCTTACACTTATTTGTTTTCCTTTATAGCACTTCTCACAAACTAATATTATATAATATGTTTACTTGTTTGTGATTATTGCGTACTTCCTCTATCCCCACTAGAGTATCAGCTTCATGAGAAAAAGAACTATTTTGTCTCGTGGTATATCCCCAGTTCCTATAAGAGTATCTGGCACAGAGTATGGCCCTAGTAGATATTTGTCTGATGAAGGAAGAAAGGGAGGGAGGGAGGGAGGGAGGGAGGGAGGGAAGGAAGGAAGGAAGGAAGAAAGGAAGAAAGGAAGGAAGGAAGGAAGGAAGCAAGGAAGGAAGGAAGGGAAGGAAGAGTTTCTTTCCCTGTGCTTAGCTCTTAAGTATACGTCCCCCAGGATTTTGTCCATCCCTTCTTCCCTTCCCCTCTATACTGCCCTTTTTGGAAGATCCCTCCCACCTCCCCCAAGGTTTCAATTACAATCTACCCAACTAACTCTCAATCTAATTATTACGTCTTTGTTTCTTTTCTATACCCAAGACTTATAGTTACAATTGACTGCTGGACATTTCTACTAAGAGGTCTTAATAGATACTTCAATCTCTGCATGTCTAAAACTGAGCTCATTATTTTACTTCCTTCTGATATAATGTATATAAAATACTGAGTCAAATGTGCAGTGCCTAGTAGGGACTCAATAAATCCTAGTTCTTGTAACTCCATCTAGCCTATTAAGCAAGAAACTCTGAACTCATCTTTGACTCATATTTATTTTCTTGAACCCACCACCTCAATTTTCAAGTATTTGGAAGTCTGACAACCCAACATCCCTGGGATTCTCAGCTTTTAATCCTCACTCTGGTAACCCTGATTGCCCTTGCCTGGCACACATTCATTCAATTCAATTAGCTATTCGATGAGTATTGAACTTGTATCCCTGCTAGACACTATGATGGCTATGTCAAAGATACAAGGATAAATAACACATGGACACCACCCAAAATTTATAGGGGGAAACGGATGAGTAAACAGGCTGTTACAATATGGAATAAGCAGTTCTAGACAGAGGAAATCAGTGGGTGTTGTTTATGGGAGGAAAACTTAATACAGTCCAGGGATGAAAGAGCTAAGGAAAGAGTCTTACAAGTGGCAAAGCCTTGGTCAAGTCTTGAGTTAGCTAAGCAAACAAGAGGAGGGAGCAGTCATCATGCCAGGAAGAAGGAGCAGAATGTGAAAAGACACAGAGATATGGGAGATGATGTTATAGTTGGGGAGTACCTGCAGTTGAACATGGGCATAGCATAGATTGGAAGCTTGTGTGGAGATAAATACGGTTATATTCTAAAGGGCCTTGTTCAACCAAATTAAGGAGTTTGGATTTTATCTTAAACATAATAGGGAACCTTGAAGGGTTGTGGTGAGTAAGGGTTCCATGACCAGATTCAAGTTTAAAAAGAAGACTCTGGTTGTAGTGTGGAGAACAGATTCAATTCAGGAGGTGGAGAGCATGGAAAGACTAGAGGTAGATAAACGAGTTGAGGGACTATTGCAGTGAACACATAAGTGAGGAGAAATGTGAGAAATTTTCAGTAGGTAAAAATTGCCAAGACTTGGTCAATTAGATACAGAACTGAGTAGTTGAGAAAACTGAGTTCACTGGGAACTATTTACTTAAATAGAGGTACACAGGAGGAGACACAGATTTCATCAGGTATTGGAGATGGAGGTTAATAAATTTAAGACATACATGTGGAGTTTTTGAGATATCTGTGGGGGCATATAAATATCCAGAAAGCGGTAGGATATATGAGAGAGTAGTATGGGATAGAATGAGATATTTAGAGGTCTTACTTGCTAAGTAAAATCATGAGAATGAATTAAAATCACCCAGATTGTACAGTGTGAGAAGAGTAGAGAACCTTGTGTAGAATTCTGGAGAATATATACTTAAGGGGAGTGGAGGAATCGAAAAGAAAAAAAAACAAAGAAAAACCAGGGGAAATATAGTGTTACTGGAGCCAAAGGAAGAGGAAATTTTGAGAAAGAAGCAGTGTTCAACAGTGTTAAGTACTGAGGAAAGGCTGTACTGGGTTGAATGGTGCCCCCCCCAAATTAATGTCCACTCAGAACTTCAAAATGCAAGCATATTTGGAAATAGGGCCTTTGCAGATGTAACTAGTTAAGATGAGGTCATACAAGATTAAGGTAAGCCATAAATCCAATAAATGGTGTCCTTATAAGAAGGCCATGCAGATGCAGACACAGAGAGAAATGTTATGCACAGAAGGAAGCAGAGATTAGAGTGATGTGCCTATAAGACAAGGAACACCAAGAGTTGCTGGTGACCACCAGAAGCTAGGAAGAGGCAAGGAAGGATTCTTTCCTAGAGTTTTCAGAAAGAGCATGGCCCTGTTAACACCTTGATTTCAGATTTCTAGCCCCCAGAACTGTGAAAGAATTCCTGTTGTTTTAAGGTACCCAGTTTGTGGTACTTCGTTATGGCAGCTCTAGCACACTAATGCAGAGGTGAAGTAAGACAAGAATAGGAAAAAGTTCATTGCTTTAAATAATTAACAGGTCACTGGTAATATTGGCCAGTGTCACTTGAGGAACATGGTGAGGGACAGAATTAGATTCTTATGAGTTGTGCTGTGAATGGAAAGTGGAAGAATAGGAACAGTGAGTGTAGACAAGGTAATTTAGCTATGAAAGAAAAAAAGGGTAATATCTAAAGATAAACATAGGTCTGACAAAGGTTATTTTCAAGATGGGAAAGATCTGAGCCGGTTTGGAGACATAGAGGGTGGACTCAGGGCAAAGAGAAGGATAACAGGCTGATAATATGTGAAAAAAAGAGAGTGGGAATCAAAAGTGCAAAATTTCTCCAGAAAGTAGAGGGGAATGAGGACCAGACCACAAGTGAAAGAATTGGGTATGTCCAAGTGAGGAGATAAACGTTTTAAATGCATATCCCTTGAGCTTCCGGGAGATGACGATAGAAAAAAAGTCCTTTAGACCCATCTATACAGTGTCTTCAATGCTGGAATGAAGTGGCTGGACTTAATTCTGGAGGCAATTGCAGCTTTTTTTGAGAAAGGGAATGACATGACCCAGGCTAAGCACAATTGAGATCTCATAATTCATGAGGTTTACCCAGAGCACAATTACTGCTGATTGAAATGAATACAGAGATGTGCTTTAGGGAGATTCATTTGGCAGAATTGCAGAGCATGGGTTAGAGGGCATCCAGACAAGAGGTAATGAATGAGTCCCTGGCAGTAGCAGGAAGAAGGCAAAGGAGATAGATCAGTTGGATATTAGAAACACTGCAGAAGAAGCTCAGAAAAGGCTTGGGGACTGTTGGGGATAAAAAAAAGGGAATGGAAGAGGATTCTAGAGTTGTGAGCTTGACTTACAGGGGTGGGAAATATGCCATGGTCAGAAATAGAGATATTAGGTGGGGAAGTTGGGTGAGGGGTAATACACACTTTGGAATGGAAGTCTGCAGGTCAGAAAGAAGGTAAAGTTGGGCAGAGGTATCTGGCAGTCTCCTGCATCTAGGAGAGAGGTGAAACACTTGGATGTGGATCAATTCATAAAAGAGTTGGCAGAGGGAAAAGATAAGGTAAAGGTTAGGACAGTGAAGGTACTTTGGGTGTAAGAAGATGATGTCTCCCTCAAGTGCAGGAAGGCTTCTTAGAGGAGGTAGCAAATGTGAGACATCCCAGAAATGGTGAAAAGAATGCTTAACTGGTAAGCAGAAGCTGCTTATTTAGTCCTACCTCTGTCACTTCTAAGCTATATGAACTTAGAGTATTTCCCTGTCCTGGGCATTTTTTTCATGTATAAAATGGGGTTGCTAAATACAGTGATTAGAGAGACCCCTTTTAGCGCGGACAGTACATTTTCCTTTGATTGCAGCTTGACTTTAGTGTATGGCCAGTCTTTGGTTCAGCAGAGAAAGGTGAAAAACTTTCTATGTCAAGGAACAACACAGAAAAGGCAAAGAGGCACACTCAAGGAACGAGAAGTAAACCAATTTGGAACTAGTTGTTTTTCACAACTTGTGCTATCCAACCTAATGATTATTCTGGTTGACAATTATTATTACCATTGATAATAACACCTCGTCTATGTTGTTAAAAGTGCTAGCCATTAAAAGGAAATTTGTGTAACATAGTTTTAACCAGTATTGTACTCCCTGCTAAAGTCAGTACTGAAGGATAAGGACTGCCATCTTTTTATTTATTCAGGAAAAGGAAAAGAACAATCATTAAATCCTACTTTGCTTCAGGTACTTTCATATATTTGACTAAAATGCAATTTCCATGAGGGCAAGATTTTCTCTTTAAATCTACTGTATTAACTGCTGTATCACCAATACCTGGAATAGTGCCTAGAATATAGTTGGCACTCGATAAACATTCTTTGAATGACTTGGGAAAAAATATATATATAATCTCATTTAATCCTTACAACAAACTTGCAAAAGAGGCATTAGCATTCTCATTATACAGGAGGGAAAAGAATGGCTAAAAGAAGTTATGTAAACTTGTTCAAAGTCATGCCAGGGTCAAACACAATAAACTATAAGCTACATATGGGCAGGGAATGTGTCTGTTTTATTCCTTATGGTATCTCCAGCAGTTAGCTCATTATATAGATTACAGAAGCACTCAATAAATATCTTTCTTAATGTATATGTATAACTGATTCACTTTGCTATACACCTGAAACTAACACAACATTGTAAAGTAACTAAACTCTAATAAAAATTTTAAAATATATATCTTTTTTATTGAAGTATAGTTGACTTACAATGTTGTGTTAGTTTCTGGTGTACAGCAAAGTGAATCATATATATATATATATATATATGGGTGTGTGTGTGTATGTATACATATATATAAACATACATATATACATACATATATATTATTTTTCAGATTCTTTTCCATTATAGGTTATTACAAAATATTGAATATAGGTCCTGTGCTATATAGTAGGTCCTTGTTTTTTTTTCATATATATAGTAGTGTATATATCTTTTGAATAGGAGGAAGCAAGCAAACAAACACATACTTGTATGAACAAAAATACAATTCATTTTGCCTTATACCAACCACATCATCACCCAAACTCAAAAGAATAATTCAATTTCAAGAATTCATCAGTTGGCCTCACATGTTTGTTGGTTTAAACATTCTGTGATTTTTTTTATGTAGTCTCACTTGTAGACAGTGGTGGTTCTCTTTCAGTCCTTTTAACCTTTAGATAGTCTCAGGGTCTTCTTTTTGGAGGATGCTTTATACCTTCTTTTTGGAGGATGCTTCTTTTTGGAGCATGCTTTAAACTTTTTCTATAAAGAGCCAGGTAGTAAATATTTTAGGCTTTGAGGGCCATATGTTCTCTGATGGAAATACTCAACTCTTCCATTGTGGTATAAAAGCAACATGTAGATGAATGAACATGCTTGTATTCCAATAAAACATTATTTACAACAACAGGTAGCAGGTCAGATTTTGCCACAGACCATAGTTTACCTATCCCTGTTTTATAATAGTACTTCGATTCTTCCATCTCTTGCCTTTCCAGGACTTCTCTAACACTGTGTCAACTGTGAAGCTTCTCCTATCCTTGGTATATTAATACATGACAGGACAAATACAGTTTTAATGAGTTTTAACAGTTAAACCCCTTCCGTTTAATAACTGTAGATAGCAGAGGCATAATCACGACAGAGAAAGATCAGCTAGAGAGGTTGGCAGGTAGCTTGGACAAAGCCCCCAAATATAGTTCCTTCTCCTAATCATGTTGGTAGAAGATCGGGACATCAGGTTTGCAGGGCACAAAAACTAGATTTTTCGCTTTTTTTGATCAGTGAACCTAGAGTTGATCAGTTAAAAACAGGCTCACAAATAACCATACCCATAAGAGACTGAATGCAATCTCATACGCCAATTTAGGTGGCCATGAAAACTATCAAGTGGACCAATTACTCATATTCTCTACTTCCCTACTTCCCTACATCAGGATGTGCAAAAAAAAAAACCTTGAGTCTTCATCAAGAAAAAAAGGGAGAAGACTCAAATCAATAGAAATAGAAATGAAAAAGGAGAAGTAACAACTGACACTGCAGAAATACAAAGGATCATGAGAGATTACTACAAGCAACTATATGCCAATAAAATAGACAACCTGGAAGAAATGGACAAATTCTTAGAAATGCATAACCTTCCAAGACTGAACCAGGAAGAAATAGAAAATATGAACAGATCAATCACAAGCACTGAAATTGAAACTGTGATTAAAAATCTTCCAA
>NC_041234.1:29963093-29964056 GCF_002837175.3 Physeter macrocephalus | reverse complement strand
AAAAACCATATGATCATCTCAATAGATGCAGAGAAAGCTTTCGACAAAATTCAACACCCATTAATGATAAAAACCCTCCAGAAAGTAGGCATAGAGGGAACTTTCCTCAACATAATAAAGGCCATATATGGCAAACCCACAGCCAACATGGTCCTCAATGGTGAAAAACTGAAATCATTTCCACTAAGATCAGAAACAAGACAAGGTTGCCCACTCTCACCACTATTATTCAACATAGTTTTGGAAGTTTTAGCCACAGCAACCAGAGAAAAAAAGAAATAAAATGAATCCAAATTGGAAAAGAAGGAGTAAAGCTGTCACTGCTTGCAAATGACATGATCCTATACATAGAGAATCCTAAAGATGCTACCAGAAAACTACTAGAGCTAATCAATGAATTTGGTAAAGTAGCAGGATACAAAATTAATGCACAGAAATCTCTTGCATTCCTATACACTAATGATGAAAAATCTGAAAGAGAAATTAAGGAAACACTCCCATTTACCATTGCAACAAAAAAATAAAATACCTAAGAATAAGCCTACGTAAGGAGATAAAAGACCTGTATGCAGAAAATTATAAGACACTGATGAAAGAAATTAAAGATGATACAAATAGATGGAGAGATATACCATGTTCTTGGATTGGAGGAAACAACATTGTGAAAATGACTCTACTACCCAAAGCAATATACATATTCAGTGCAATCACTATCAAACTACCACTGGCAAATTTCACAATTTGTATGGAAACACAAAAGACCCCAAATGGAACAGGATAGGAAGCCCAGAGATAAACCCACGCACATATGGTCACCTTATCTTTGATAAAGGAGGCAAGAATATACAGTGGAGAAAAGACAGCCTCTTCAATAAGTGGTGCTGGGAAAACTGGACAGCTACATGTAAAAGAATGAAATTAGAACACTCCCTAACACCATACACAAAAATAAACACAAAATGG
>NC_041234.1:29939259-29962790 GCF_002837175.3 Physeter macrocephalus | reverse complement strand
GAGGGAGATGCAAGAGGGAAGAGATATGGGAACATATGTATATGTATTACTGATTCACTTTGTTATAAAGCAGAAACTAACACACCATTGTAAAGCAATTATACTCCAATAAAGATGTTAAAAAAATTCTGAGTCTTTCTGATGTGCCATAAGGTGTATTAGGTGCTGAGGACACAACAATGAATATGAAGCAGCCACTCCGCTCATGGTTCTTCTAGTCCAGGGGTCAGTACACTGTTTTCTGTAAAGGGCAAAATAATATTTTTTTGGCTTTTCAGTTGTGACAGTTTCTGTCACAACTACTGAATTGTCCCATCATAGTGTGAAAGCAGCTATAGACAATATGTAAATGAATAGGCATGGCTCTGTTCCAATAAAACTTTATTTATGGACACTGAAATTTGAGTTTCATATAATTTTCACATGTCATAAAATCATATTCTTTCTTTTCCCCAACCATTTAAAAATAAATTTAAACAACACTCTTAGTAGCAGGCCATCCTCAAAAAGGTGATGGGTTGGATTTATCCCATGGGCTGTAGTTGGCCAACTCCTGGTCTGGTGTAATGGGGAAGATAAACGTAGAAACAGATTATTTCAACACAATGTGATAAAACCTACTAGAGTTCTATGGGAGCCAGAGAAATTTCACCTAACTCAACCCAAGGCATCAAAGAAAGTACCCTAGAAACATCCCCAGAACTGAATCTTAAAAGTTAATATGAAGGCATTAACTAAGGAAAGAAATAGGAAAGTATGCTCCAATAGAAAGCAGAGAATGATCAGAGTCAGAGGTGACAAACAGCATGAAATTCTTGGGGAATGGTATTGCTCTAGCACAAAAGACAAGTGTCAGATGAAGTTGCAGGTATGGGTAGGGATGAAGATATACAATGTCTTATTTACCATGCCTCTGGGCAATGAAGGCCACTTACAAGTTTCCAGTAGGGGATTAATATAATTGAATCTGTATTTTAGATTTACTTTTGTGGCAACACCTTGGCAGACAGATCTGAGACAGCCAAGAGGCTGTCTGAAAGAGGCTACTGAAATAGTCCAGGGGAGAGATGATAAGGGCAATAGCGGTGAAAATGGAGGGAGGAGGGTAAATTCTGGAAGTGTCTAAGAGGTTAAATCAACATGGCTTAGTGAGGGAGAACAAGGAGTCAAAAATGACTCAGGTTTCTCACTTGGATGGCTAGATGGATGAAAGTACCACCAACTGCTATTGGAAAGGGAGAGAGTTTTATAAGCCAGATAATGAGTTCAGATTTACACACATTGCCTTTCAGTTTCTGCTGGGTTTTCCTGTAGAGATGTTTACCAGGCTGCTGTGCGTATGAGCTTTGGGGAGAGATCAGAACTAGAGATATAGTCGTGAGCACAGAATAGTGGAAAATGATATTTGAGGGCTTGATGATATTGAAGAGCAGCTGTAAAGAGAGTGGGGTATGTGAAAGCTAGAAGGAGGTAAGGTTGTTATCAGAGAGTTGAATTTAGTCTTTCTCAGCTGATTCCTGAGAATTAAGCCTGAAGCCCTCAAGACAGTGGTTCTCAAACTGTAAGCTTTACACCTGGAAAGATTGTTAAAACATATTGCTGAGTACCACCCTCAGAGTTTTGATTCAGTAGGTCTATGGTAATGCCCAATAATTTGCATTTCTAACAAGTTTCTAAGTGATGCTCACCAGTAAGAAATACAGTCCTGAAGAATCCACTGTATGTAATGAAATAACTTCTCTCTTCTGCATCTAGCACTCTCTTAGTTATGTGCTATCCTTGGGAAAATTGAGATAATGGTCACTCAACTTATTTTCTTTCTTCTGTGATTCAGATAAGGAACTCCAATGGAGAAAGACTGGAAGGTGTCAGGGTTCCATGATTGAGTCACCAGACTCTAGCCTAGGTTAGACATTCAATAAATATTTGTTGACTGAAAGGTTGGCACAGTCCATGGTACAGTCGGGGGAGTGAGCTGCTGATACAGAAGGGTTTATCTCTGAAGTTGAGATCAAGGACCCGCATAAGACTAAAGTTTGTGATTCTTTACAAGAACAATGAAATCTTTCAGTATGACAGCAGGAACTGGGGTAGAGAAGATGATGGTGAAGCAGGTGCCAAAGTATAAAACGGAAGTGGGAGAATGACCTGCAGGCTGATAGATGACATTGGTAAGGAAATGAAAATGATAAAGCCTGCTTGTTTGAATTTCAAAAGGGATTTTTGTGTGAGGGTAGAGGAATAATGGTTTAGAAGTTGTCTGTGGAAAGCATGTCTAAACCAGGGCATGTGTATATACTATCCATCAAATTGTGTCTTAATTTTATCATTACAACAGTGCCCTGAGACTTTACCCACGTGATAAAAAATAGCGTCTACACATTTTCTCTTTCTGGACAGTTTTGTAATTTCCAGCATAAACAACTTCTTTCTTTCATACATATTTCCTACTAAGGTCATTTCTAAGAATTGTATGTGTTTGGTTGCTGCTGTGAATGGGATATATTTCTCCTTATAGCTCCTCATTGGTTAATGTGGTCTAGTTTTAAATTAAATTTGTGCTTCTTTGACTTATCCTTTGAACTGGTTGTAACACTTTACAATTTCCTTACTAATGTTAAATAAAAATCTTTAACACGTTCATTTTTCTATCGCTATGAGTTAAGATTTTATCTTTTAAAAAATTATCTTTTAACATTTGCAATGAATTGTTATTGTCCAACATTACTGAAGTAGATTTGATAGAATTTCATTTATAGGTTTTCCAAGTTCAAAAATTGGATAGAATATTCTTTTTGGAGCAGTTTGTCAGGTGTTGGTATCAAAGTGATGCTACCTTCAAAACCAATGTGAATAACTCTTCAAGATGTTCAATTGTATAACATTGCTATAGAATTGAATTTTTCTATTCCTAGAAAGTTTGAAGGAACTCACTGATAAATACATCTGACCTTAAAGTATTTGTAGAAGTTTCTCTTTGATGATTGTTTTCAATGTTTCTACAATTACAGGTCCATTTAGTTTGCAACTTCTCAATAATGCTTGCCATTTAATATTTTATTAGATATTTTAAATTTCTCTGATATTTTCAAATTTATTAAGGTACAATTTAGTAGTATCCTATAATTTAAGAAACCTTTGTATTTGCTCTTAAATTTATCATTTAAATTTTATTTATAATTCATCATTGTTTTCTTGATTAAATTTGCTAGAGGCTTATCTACTTAATTCATCCCCCCATTAAAAAAACCCTACCCATCGGCTTCATATTATATTGGAGTCTTAGTCACATAATTTCATTCTTCATATTTAGTAATGAAATATTTAAGGCTATAAATTTACTCCTGAATATTGCTCTCAAAGATTTGATAAGTCGTGATCTCGTTTTTGTTATTTTTTATTAGTCTGACAGTGTTTCTTTGAGCTAATACTTGCATATAAATGTGTTCTGAAATATTCATGCAGTTGAAGACTTTTGTTTAAATTGTTTTCAAGTTTATAAAAGTTTTACATTATCATCAGGGAACAGAGAAAGTGTGTCTACTTGCAAGAGTTTGCAAAGGTTTTCTTTGTGGCATATCAATGATCATTTTTTAAAATGTTACCAGAATATTTGGAAAGATAGTGTATTCACTGTCTATAGAATATAATTTTTGACATTTATTAATTAGACCCTATGAATCATGGTTTTCAAACCTTTGAGGTATATATTTTAGGTCTACTTTATCTGATATAGTTAAATGATGCTAAAGTTTCCCATATAGACATTTATATAATTTTTCTTCTTTTATTGCAGGTTTTTTCTTTACATATTTAGATCTTTTTTTTTTCTCCAAGAATGGTTTCATGAATACAAATCCTTAATATAGTCTGTATCTTCTAACTCTTGGGACCAATGTGATTGTATGGTTATTGGTCCTGTTTTGTTTTCTTTTTTTCAAATAGATAAGTGACATGATTAGATGCCTATTTGGAGAATGGATTGATTGGAAGGAGGTGAGACTACAAGATTAGAAGCCAGTGAGAAGACTATTACAATGGTCCAGGTAAGAAATAATGAACAATTGGATTAAGACAAGGGCTACAGAGAGGTTTTTTAGCAAGTAGAATAATCAAGACTTGGAATAACTTGGATTGAAGTGGCTTGAGGCAAGTGAGAAGAGTTGAGGGCAACACCTAGATTTCTGACTTAGTTAACCATTATCTAAAGAGCAATATAGGAGGAAGAGCTGGGCTGGCTTTTCAGAATAAGTCATTTTCTGAAGTTCCTTCTTTATATTCATCCCCAAACACTCAAGCTCAGACCTAAAGCTCAGTGTTGAATCTTTGTCAGTTGATTGCTTTACTCAAACCAAAGACTTTCTACCTTAGTATAAAACACTAGGCTAAATATTAAATTTCATGGAGTCACATTTCTTTTATGTGCTGAGAGCTCTTTCATAAATTAGAAGAATAACTTGGACTAAGAAAGAAGGAATAAATGTCCTACACCATCCCCAGGGTAGTCCATAGGTGAAGGTTAAGTTTTCCACAAGAGGGCAGCATCACCTAATAAATTATGTCATTGAACGCCTCCTCCAATAGGGGTTGAGATGGGGAAGCCGAAAGGGTAGACAACGTAGGTTCTGGGAGCCATTGGACCTGCCACACCATGAAAACCAAAGGGCCCGACTATCTCCAAGGCCATAATTATAGCCACTCTTAAGTGACTGGTAGTGGCAGATGTCACCACAGCAGGGAGAAAGAAGACATGGAGCTCACCAAGGGAGGATGAGTGAGTGACACACCTGAACACTCTCATTCTTATGACTGGATCAGAAGCCAATACGGATCATGTCTACATTCCTTCTAAGTGCTGGTATCTCTGTATAACAGTATTTCTCAAGGGGCTTTATTTCCTGTCAGATCTTTTTCACCCCTAATGGTTTCCCAGCAAATCTTGTCTCTGAAGGTTAGGTTGCAAAGCACAATACAGTTTGATGATCTCCTTATTTCATAATGGTGGTTGGTTACTCCAATTATGCTTCTTTTATACCCTAGGGAAAGGAATGGGACTGAAATTCACTGAGAACCTATTATGTTAAAGGCATTTTACATAAATTGCCTCACTTAATCATCATCCTATTATATAGGAACTATTATTTCCCATGTGACAGAACCAGGAAGTAGCATACATGTGTCTACCTGATTCTAAAACAAAAACTTCTAAATTCACCAAGCTGCCCCTTTAAGAAGCCTTATTTAAAACCTAAATTATGACCTATCCAATACTGAGTCAGTGACAATGTGTCTATTGTATAAGACATTATTTAACATGTCACCTCTTACCTAGGTACATGGGCAGGCATGGCTTAGTCTTATGTAGCAGCAGGTAATATAATAAATCAATGGGATCCTGTATAACTTCACCCTTACTAACTCAAAATCTTTCCCCCTAAGTATTCTCTCCTCAGGATAAATCATTTGCATATAGAGCAGGAGAACAATGGAAAAATTAAAGATGGCTTCTGTGTTTCTGGCTTGGTTGACTAAGGGCATGGTGGTCCCAGTCACTGAGATAAGGAGCTTGCGAGGAGAAGAAGATGATGCATTAGGTTTTGAGCATGTTGTGTGTGAAATGCTTCTGAGACATCTAAGTATAAATGTCTAGTAGAAGTTGGTTATAGGGGTCTGGGGCGTAAGAGATCTAGTCATCCACATACAGATGATAATTGAAACTCGGGGACTGGGTGAGATTTTCCATGGTATATTGATGAAATTAGAAAGGGTAGAACTAGGGGAAACACCAACATTTAAGGGATGGGCAGAGGAAGAGCAGGTGGTAGAGGAACTTCATTTAAAAAAATGAACAGAGAGATAGAAAAAGAACAGGGAAATGGGGTATCTTGAAAGCAAGAAAGGAGAGTTTCACAAAGAAGGGTGTAATCCAGAGCAACAATGTCAAACGCCATATGCAAGTCATATATGATGAAGACTAGAAATAACCCATTGATTCTGACAACTAGGAGGTAATACATATATTTTGACAGAGTAGTTTCAGTGGACTTCTGGGGGTCAAATTCAGACTGCAGTGGGTGGAAAGCTAAACGGTAAGTGAAGGTAGGTGAAGTAGAAACAGTGAGTATAGACTTGCCTTTTGAGAGACTGGATATGAAAAGAAGAAGATGGGGCAGAAGCCAGAGGGGGAAGTATGATTACAGGAAGACACAAAATTTTTTCTAATAAAAATAATTAAGATGGAAAAACTTAGGCATGTGTATAGGATAAAGGAAACTAACAGAAAGGGAGAAGTATGAGCTCCAGGAGTAGAGAACAAAGATACAGCAGCAAAATGAAAGGGAGACCTATGGTAAGCTCACCTATAGGTGGATGCTTTGGCAGCAGTAGAATGACTGTCCTTATCTTCTAAATATGTCCTTATCTTCCTCCTGCTGTGCCACTCTACTTACCTAGAAAGCCTTTCCCCTCTTGATGGTTTCTTTGTCAAATTCTACCTGTCTTTTAGCTTAGATTCCACATCCTCTATGAAGTCTTACCCTAACGATCTCTTCTGAAGTGCTTTCTCTTTCTCTTGAACTCTAATAGCAATTTCTGTCTGAACAATTCATTTGACAATCACCCTTCACCCTGTGGAATCTCCTTTATGGCTTTCTTTAAAAAATGTATTGCTAATTAATTTGTCTTATGTGTGTCTTTCCTCCCCTGTTAGACTGTACACTCCTCAAGGGCAGGCTTCCTGTCTTAGAGTTTGCCACAGCCTCCAGAGTGCCTACCATGGCTGGGAGTAGGATCTCTTTAAATCTATGTGGTTCAGCAGTGGCAGCCTTTTATGAAGGAGGATACAGAAAAACACTGGGTTAGGTAGGCCCTTGGTGTGTATTGAGACATTTAGTTCTCTCAAAAGCAAATGAGGAGAGTGAGTCTTGCAGAGGTAAAATAAATGTATGCAAGATGACATGGGTAGTATGAGATAGTGCCAGGATTTGAACCAAAGGCCCTTTCTCTTATGCCATTCTGCTTCAGTTGTCTGCAAAATTATGTTCACATGAAACACCTCTTTCCTTGATATTGATAATCAGAGATATGCCTCTATTGAGGCTTTACTACCAACCAAGTGGTTTCAGCGGCCCCTGCACCTTATAGCAAATCTCCCTGTGCCTTACCTCCTGACAATCAGCTTGAGGATCCGGAAGGAGCCTTTGATGAGGATGAGGGCCTCTTGGCGGGAGCCATACAATGGAGTGCCATTGATATTCACCAGCTCATCACCAGTCCTCATCTTCTGGGACAAGGCTGCCTTGCCTCCATCTTCAATCTGTGTTGCAGAGGACAAAAAAGAAAGCAGATGGTGAGGCGATTCCTTCCCCAAAATTCTACTTCCTGGCTCCTCCCAACTTCTGAGCCACAAATAGTCCTGGGGGATGGCACCAAGATGCTCCAGGGAGCAGCTAAGAAGCTGATTATAGGCCATTATTTACTGAAGGCAAAGCTTGGGCAAGCCCTTGAGGAAGAAAACAACACAGACATAATGCAATCTTTGCCCCGGAGGAATCAACAGTCCATTTGGGGAGACAAGAGCTTCTAAATAAGAAAATGATGTTCGAAGGAACTCCACAGTGTGGGCATGGAATAGCAAATTGTGCACACAAATTAGAGCCAGAAGAACTAGGATTCAGCAAAATGACCTTTGGCAAGTCCTTCTCTCTTTGGGCAGGGTCTGAAGTCTGACAAACTTGAGTGTGAATCTTGGCTCTAGTACTTCCTAGCTCTGTGACCCCAAGCAAGTTACCTAACATCTCCATGTCTCAATGGCCCCATATGTGAAATACAGATAATAAGCATCCCTACCTCACAGGGTTGTTAGTATGCGAAGTATCTGGGAGCAAGGGGTTGACTCTGAAGACCTTGAAGGTGGCTTCCAGCTCAACCTTCTGTGAGTGGAATTGCAAATCCAAAAGATACAAAGTAACTGATCATTTATCTATATCTCTTCAACAAGTATGTTGTTGACAGTGGGCACTGACCAAATGCTGGGAACATGGGTGTTCACTGTTCCACCATAGCCTACAGAATTTCCATTGGTCAAGGGCAATCTTGGCAGGAATGTAGTCAGGCTGGGGCGTGGGCATTGAAAGCAAAGGAAGAAATAATAGCCACTAAGGTAGGCAAAAGCAAAGCAAAGCAGAATGTTCCCCCAAGGATCCTTACTTACGGCTACTTTTGTATGTGACATTTCTTCTACTACAAAGGTGAGTTCCACCTAGTGGAACATCAATTCCATCCATGGTGGTAGGAGTCATCTCATCCATCCATTAATCCATCCTCAAGTTTTTGGTTAATTTCTAGTATACAGGGGACAATGTGCTTAGTGCTAGAGATACAGAAATGAACAAAGTACACATAGCTCCCAGATTCAGGGGTGGGTTACCATCTAAAGTTCATATGTCCATGGAGATGGGCAGGTGAAAAAAGGTCCAACCCACTAATGGAATCAGGAAGAGGTGTTTGTTTGTTTCTCTCAGAAGCAAAAGAGTTGAGGATGATTAAACCATACAATTCTTAGGGAAAGGCAGGTTCTAAATGGCGCAACTAAGGGCTGGTCTTTGCTGCAGGTGTTTTTACATTTACTTCTACTCTTGTTCCAATCTTTCTTTCAGTCCTTTATAGCATCCCTCCAATCTATCCCCACTCCATGTAAGTTAGAATATTGCTGAGCTTTAGGTTGGCCAGCTCATGTGCAATTTGGCAGATGAGACCTCCTCAGTTCAGAAAAAAAATGTTAATTCAGGATTTTTAAAGTCCCATCAAATAAATTGAAATTCTGAGTTAAATCACAGACTGTTATTAAATTTATTGCTGCTAACCCAACAATTTTTTTAAATTAAACTTTGTCTGACAAATCATAGGTTAGCCAAGTGACACTGAATATATATACCTCTGTTCCAATACCTGGGCCACCACTAAAGACAAAACAAGCCAATATTGGTAAATGGGGAACAACTCTCAGCAAATTAAGTAGGATCACACTCTTATTTCCATTGTCATTATCATTATTACTTCACAGTCACTGCTGCCAAAAAAAAGAAAAAAGAAGAAGCAGCAAAGTGCTGTATTTGAATTTCAGAAGTTCTGTTTGAATGATTCATTCCTTTGGCATCCATGAAAGGCCCTCAGCATCAGGCAGGACTTTCAACAGGCATCATCAGCCATTTGAAAGGGCTTCCTTAGGCTAACAAAGAACCACAAACAAGAGTCTAACTAATGAACACTAATAGATTTTTCCTGTTGATGTACATTAGTCTTAATTCACTCTACCCATTTTTAAATTCATATAACTCAATTATCCATATTACTCTTAACCATAGCAAGTCTTTCCTTCAATATGTATTGATATTAAGTACCACCTCGGGTTAATTAAGCACTTTGTTACATCAATAAGATTTGTTTATTCTAGACCAGAAAATGAAAGAGGGGTACCTTTTAAACTAAAATGCTTAATTATGGCTGCAGCAAAAGATCAGGCACTTTGCATTCCCTACTGCCACTTTGTTTGCCACTATCTGAATCCTTGCAGGGACTCTTTCTTGGACTATAGTCTCAAGCCAATTGTCCATGCCCCTTTTTCTGTTCCATGCCCTTTCTCAGTCACCAGCAGCATCACCTTCAGAACATGAATAATAATAACTCCATTTTAGCACAAGTGTGAGGGTTCGCAGACAACAAACCAGGAAATTATGGCACCAAATCCCAAAGTACAGACAGGTCCAGATCAGGAAATGAAACTCCATTTGGTTGAAGAGCCCTTGGACTATACCCCAAACTAGCCCTTTCCCAAACCCAGGGCATTTACTGAGCTATACAACAGATTCCTTCTTATTCCTCCTAACTTTTGGACTCTTTTAAAAAGTAATGCTCATGGGTCTTCCTCCTCCCCCCTCCACCTCTAGATTCCTGGGATCCAACATGTCTTCCATTTATTGTTTGGCATCCTGACAGACAGTTCTCCAGGTCGGTGGCTCAACCACATATTTGTTTATATAGAAGATAAAGCAGCTGTTATTTTTCTAGCAAGGAAAAGGAATGAAAAGGAAAGGAAAGGGAAGGGAAGGGAGGGGAGGGGAGGGTAAAGGAAGAAGGAAGGGAGGGGAAACAATATGTATATTCTCCTATAAAAGATTTTGGTTTTCCCTTCCCACTGTGCCACTCGTAACTCTGGCTGGGGCACAGAAGAGGTGTGAATCAACAAACATGTTGAGAATAACATGTCCTTCTTGAGAGGGCTGTATAGCATCATTTGATGCTGTCCATTCAGTAAGGCTGGTCAACTTTCCAGCTCTTCCTGAATCAGCCCTTCAGGGTGGCTTTCTTGTTTCATTTGAAGTGTTGTGAATTCTCAGATTGGACCCAGACGCATTGGAATGTCAGTATAAACACACACCACAAAGCCCAATGTAAACGATGGTTAACTTATGTGTCATTTTGGATTATCCAAGTGATCGCTGGGCTAGCAGTGAGTGGTCCAAGTAATTGAAAATTGATTGCATAAAGGTCATATAGCCAAAAGCCAGCTGTTGTCTGGAAAGTTGGGAAGAGCTGATTGACCTTGGACAAGTCCCTTTCCCCTCTTTTGGCCTCTTTCACCCTTACTGGTAAAACGTGGGGTCTGACTAGACGGTCTCTGACGACCTGTGGAGCTCTGACATTCAGTGACCTGTGTACAGTTAGCAAAGTCATGCATTACCATTCTGCTGACACAGATAATCCCACTGTGCTTTGCCTTCACCTATGTTTCACTCCTTCTAAACTAATCAACATCCATCTCTCATTTCCCTGTGGTCTTTATCCATTGTTTCAGAGTGGTCCATCAAGGTTTGAACACTTATAAAAGCACAGTTGGGACACTGAGAGAAAGAGATTCCTGAAGCCCCATTTTGTGCTAATGAGCTGATGAATTGGAAATTTTTGATGGATCTTCTATGAAGCATGAAGTGCTCTAATAACTGTCAACAAAGTGACAAGTTGGCCGCTTGAGAGTAAAGGCAAAGGAAAATGGACTTAACAGTACTTACTGGCTTTCTAGTAGCTTTTATACTAAATAAAAGATACTAGCAGATACTTGCTTGGGTCTTTTGACTAAACTAGGAAATATGAGAAAGTGAAGGAAAGAAAAGTTAAGCCAGGTTTATCTTGGGGGAAAAATGCATCAGCAGGAGACATACCATCTGCAACAATAACCAGCAGGTATTGAATGCTTATTACAATAGCATAAGAGCAGTATTAAAAGTCAATGGCATGATTGTGAATACCTCTGCTTGCTACAAGAAATTTATTGGAAAAACTAGGCATTAACTGAAACTTTGTTGGCCAGTTCTAGGAGCTTCTGGCCAAATTACGCCACGGCGCATGTTCCGCAGGATGTTCCGGCATTCCACGGGTTCATCTGGTTGGCTGAATCCATAGATGCAAAATCCCATGCATGGGGGGGCCACCTGTAAGGTACTTGAGCTTCCATGGATTTTGGTATCCACGTGGGGGTCCTAGAACCAATCTCTCACGGATACCTAGGGACCACTGTACCTGCCCGTTCTCCTACCTCCACCAGCTTGTCCACTGTCTAAGAAGGCAAATAACATAGTTAATTGTATGAATTGATTTTTTTACTACATAAATGGAAAAGGTCCACCCAGAATACAATAGTTATATTGCTTTTTTAAAATAAGTATATCCTCTGAATGTCTTTTTATCACTTTTTGAAAGATTTTCAAGTTTTTAGTAACACTCCAGACACCAATTCAGCAATTTGGCCTTTTCTGGGGAATCAATAGAGAGAAAATGTAGAGATGGAGATAATCTGTCTTTGAGAAGTTTAACTATTAGGAAGTAGGATCATCAAATAATAAAGTCTGTGCTTATTCTGAAACTTAGTTTGACTTGAGCAGACCACAAGTTGGGGGCTGTTTCCGATCTGCCCTCTCTTACCCCATTGGAATCACTTAGAATCTGATCATGCTAGGAGAGATCAATCAGAGTGACCTGGGCAAGGGAGATCCAGGCTTTGAAACCTCTGCGATCTCTTTGCCATGACTTTCAATGGTCTGATCCCAGGTTGCAGACAAACTGCCTGCCCTAACTTGTTTCTTTTAGCAACTTTCTCCCTTCAAAATCCCTCCCCAATTCCAAAGTAGTCTAGATTTGAAAAATAAGAAACTGCTGTTCCTAATTTCATCTTCCCTACCTTACCCCAGCTTCCCAAAAGGCAAAACAGAAAACAAAAACCTCTCTCAAATAAATGAGAATTCAAAAACATCACCCAATTAAAAAGATGTAAGTAGGCATGGTTCTAAGTAATAAGTCCTATATGGAACTAGACTGAGGAGGTGGACACCAAAGGAAAAGATATTCTTTACCTTACCAGCTAAGAATCCTACAAGGGCCTGCCCCAGAATGTTCAGTTCTGTGGATCACGCCCATCGGCTCTCTTGACCTTGGACCAAGGGAGCTATGCTGTGCCCCACAGTATGACCTATCCTCACAGATAGCTCCTTCCTCCCCAGCTGCTTAATTACCATCTAGTTTACTAATCCTCACAAGGAAAGCTCTCTAAGCTCCAAATCATTAAATTTCCCCGGGGATTACCCCAAGTCAAATTCTAAGTATCTTTGCCAAAAAGTCAGTCCAGAGCCAAGCTCAGCTCTAGGAACTTGGTAATGAGAAAAGGGATAGGGAGTCAAGAGCACTGTACCCTACATCAGTGACCAAAAGCAAGTCTGTCTTTGCTCCTACCAAGTCAGATCAGTCTTGCTGTCTCTGTAAGTCAGGCAAGGGAGAACAAACATCACTGTGCAAGAGCAAACTCAGAGTTTCTTACATTATCAGCAAATATGCTCATTGGGGTCCTCTTCACACTTTGTCAACTCTAGCCATTTGTTAACACTGAAGTCTTTTGCTGACATTAATGTTATCAGTGTTTGTCAAAAATGTTATTTAGCCTTTGGTGGTTTAGAACAGTAGTCTCCAGGGTGGATTTATATATCCCAGGCGATGCACAAATGATCTACTGGAAAGGGTGATAATGGAAGTTCTGTTTATATTTATCTAATTTTTTAAAAACCAAGCTTTATTAGTATTTAATATTGGTGGTGGTAGATTGTATCATCCATAAATAAAATTATGTATATTGGGGACACATGCTCAAAACATTTTTACTGATATAAATTTTTACTAAAAAATTTTTGGCCAGATCATAGACTTCAATGAGAGGGCTAAAACCATAAAGCTTTCAGAAGAAAACATAGGAGAATATCTTTATGACCTTCAGATGGGCAAAGTTTTATAGGCAGGATACAAAAAGCAATAATCATAAAAGATATAGTGTTATACTGGAGTTCATCAAATTAAAAAAAAGTTCATTTAAAATGTCACTGAAAAAGTGAAAAGCCAAGCCACAGATTGGAAACGTATTCATAATACGTATATCTGACAAAGGACTTACATTCAGAATATAAAAAGAAATACAAATCAATTAGAAAAACACAACCAATTGGCAAAAGACTTGAACAGGAACTTCACTAAAAAGGTATGTACAGCAATATGAACTCCACATTTCTGGTGGGAGTGTAAAATTGTACAACCACTTTGGAAATCTGTGTACCTAATCTAGCACCTAGAAATTCCACACCTAAGTATCCCCAAGAGAAAGTAGCATATGTGTCCACAAAAAAAAGGACATGATTATTCATAGCAGCTTTATTCACAATAGACAAAAAAATAGGAATAATCCATCAAGACATACCTACACACAAAGTAGCACACTTCATAACAATAAAGAAAGAACAAACTACTGATACATCCAACGAAATGGATGCCTATCAAAATATTACACTGAGTGAAAGAGACCAGACTAAAACAATACATACTGTATGATTCCATTTTATTTAAAGGACAAGAACAGACAAAACTCATCTATGGTGATAAAACTCAGACTAGTAGTTACCTTGAAAGGGTGTACTGACTGTGAAGGCACATGAGCATAACTTTCAGGGGTGCTGGAAATGTTTTACATGTCAATCTGGGAACTGATTACATGGAAATATACACATCTAAAAATTCACTGAGATATGTGTTTTTTATATATATGTATAAAAATATATATATATAAAATTTATTCCTTAATTTAAGAAAGAATTTTAAAAATTAAGAACTCTACACTATACAGATATACAGATTATATTTCTGAGGTAGGGCCCAAGGATTGGACACTATTTTCACATACTCATAGCTTTAATCAAGGCAAAAACATCTCACTTAAAGGGTAAATCTTTACAATAGGCCTATAATTTACGAATTTGCCCATTGTTCCTCTGGGCTTTGAGACAGTATTCATCTGCTCTTCTTCCCACACCCACCCTTCCAATAAGGTGGATGATTTCCGTAGGAAATGAAAACGAAGACAAACATTTTGTTTTCCTTACCTGCCAACTGGTAAAGATGAAAAGTGTTTTTTAAAATCACCAGCCAGTTTCTATCTTGACATATCATAAAACCGGAATCAATCCCTTATCTAATCTTGGAGCCATCCACTTCTGTTCCTCCTGTCTCTCCCAGATACTTCTCTTTGTCATGGTCCCTAGGGTTCCTTCTACCCACTCTGAGAAGCAGAACTTTAGGTCAGGCCATTGTCACAGAGGCAACGATCTCTTCTTCAGGTATCATTACTGCCTCCTACTGGATTACCTATGCTTCTTAGCTGTCTAATAAGCTATGAATTTCAGTGGTACAAGTGAGCAAAGAAACTTGCAAAGCTGATGTGGTAGAGAGAGTTCAGGGAGGACCGGGGTGGAAGAAACTTGACAAAAGGATATGGTAGCATGTTAAGGACTTTGCTCCTGACTTCTAGAAGCAGTTACCAGCAAGAGTTCACTGTATACAACCATGATATAAGCTCCCTTGCATAGGGTTAAAACAGTCTGAAACAAACCAGAAAGTCCATGATGCCACCAAGCATTAAAAGAGTATAGTATGCAGATCTAGTGGCTGAGCCCAGGGGGCTGAAAAGACAAAACAGTCTTTTATATACCACCTAATATAAAAACACTGTAAATAGGACACATTAACCTATTGGCATTTATGAACTGTGCATGAATGCTTGTAAGAAATGCCCAAATTAAAAATAAAAGTGGGTGTTACTTTTATCACCAGATTACTACACAGAGACGGAAATTATTCTTCTTGGATTAATATAATCTTTCTTTCTCTAGTACCAACCTATTTTTGATGTAAAAACTATTCTTCAAGTTGATCAAAAGTGTCTTTTAACTTTCCAGCTGAATGTGAATGGGTTAGATACAGCCTTCCAGCCCAACAGAATGTGATTAACTATCTGGAATCTGAACCATCCCATAGCCAAGTTCACTCAATAACTCATTTCTGGTTCCCTGAAGCCATTTATTTATAACCCATTATGCAAAAAGCTAAAGACAGTTTCTAAAGAGTGTACATACCCCACATTAGTCATTTCTGACTAGAAAAAGACCAAAGGACTAACACCCTTCAGAGAAGGGACAAAAGGCTGCCTCTGGAAACCACTAGGCCAGCTCTACCGCCTGGACTTGTCCAGCTTCCTAGGCACCTGTGTGCCCTCTACCAGACATGGACCAAGGGGTTGCGGCGGGGGGGCTGGGGGGGGCTTGCTTCCTACTGCCCACAGCTGGGCCCTGCATTCTGCTCCCAGAACATTGTTTGTCTCTGCCCAGGTCCCCTTCCCCCAGCAGTGATTTGAATCTTTGGTCTTCACTTAGCCCTTGGAACAGTATTAGATAAAGAGGGGGGAAAAGAGGCATTTAATTTCCTCTCATCCTTCTGCATAACTGCTACCAAAGCAAACAACTCCCACAGAAATAACCTACCAAGGTATATATACATGTTGCAAAGGGAATAACAATACCATTCCTTACTGACCCTAGGACAGATCCAATTTTAAATTAAACCGGCACACTTGCCGCTGCTTTCACATAGTGCTGCAAATCTGGGAACAAGTAAGCCATCATACTGTTGTGTTCCAAGCTACTGTCCTGTTCACGTGGTGGCTGAGAAGTGACATACCATCTCTTTTCCGCTCAGTGAGATGCGTCAATAACAGAAAACAAAACTGAGTTTCCACAAATGAAAAAACCTAAAGGGAGAGAAAATGTACTCAATTGTTCGTGTGTTAGTGTTGGATAGGGACTCTTACATCAGAGCGCATTTCCCTTTGCAATGCCAGGATTTGTTGGGGAAGAAAATAAGGAGGAAATGATGGGCATTCGAGTTCAAGGTCTGAGGAATCAATAAGGGTAAAGCAGTACAAAAGCCTTTCTCCTGATTAGCAGGTTTGCTTTTCAGGTTAAGGCTCGATGAAAAGAAAGAACCAAACTTTTGCCTCCTGCCCTACTCACTCCCCCACTTAAGATTTTAAACACAAAGGCAGAGCCCTGCCCCTTCCCCTATAATGGTTGACCCTTCTGACAGTGGACTCCACAAACCTAGGCACTGAGGGTGTTTCTCATAGCTAAGGTTGCTCTGGTGCTTTTCCTCCTCCCTCCAAACTTTCTCCAGCCCTCCCTAACCATTTCCCCTGTGTACACACTCACTCTTCCACCCCCACATCTCTCTCCCATAAGAATTTGAGCTTTCATTCTCTGTTTTAACCCCCACATCCACCCCCCTCCGCCAGTGCCTCTTCCTGGGTTTCTTATGGGTAAATATCAAGCAGCCCTATCATTAACATCTGGCACTTATGTTTACTAATTGAATCAGAGAGACCAAGGAATGATTCTTACAGTGTAAATAGCAGCAGATTAGAAGCCCTACACAATCTGGCTATGTCTGCCTTTCTGGTCTCATTTCCTACATGTACTGCAGTCATACCAAACTTTCTGTTCTTCAGAGAGGTCAAGCCAATCCTCACCTCAGGACCTTTGCACTTGCTGTTCTCTCGGTTGAGAACATTCTTTTTTAGATCTTTATGTAGCTCCTTTCATCATTCAGTTATCAGCTCAAATGCCACCTCCTCAGAGAGGCCTTTCCTGACCACCAATATCAAGTAGATTCCTTCTTTGTTTCCCCCACCCCAATCCCCATCATTCTCCATCACATTACCTTGTTTTATTTTCTTCACAGAATTTATCATTTTGCATTATTTTATTTATTCCTATATGTGTTTACTTTCTGTCAGGATACTTGCATTATAGTGGGAGAGATAGTCAGACAATGTCTTTTTACAGTTCTATCACTGGACCTAGGAAAACAAACATCTGTATTGAGTACCTAGTATTTGCTCAATAACTCTGTTGAAATTAGAATTAGAAGGGACCTCAGGATATCGCCCCATTCATTTGCCTGATTCTGGACAAGTAACATTATTTTCACTTTTCCGATCATGTAACTGAGGTTCAGGGATGTTACGTGACTTGCCCAAGATAGAGAATCTGTTAGGCTTCAGATATTTTCTTCTGCCAGGTTGTGACAAAGCAGTTTTGTTCTCCATGGGTATATTGCTATTCATGATCCTTAACTAGAAACGCAAAGAGTTCTGGTTAAAGAGGCACTGTAGGTTTCCAAGCCTTTTAAAAAGCATTGTTATTATTGGCTCAGAATTATTATCCTTTGAGCTAAACATCTCCTCTTTTTTTTAATAGATATTTATTGGAGTATAATTGCTTCACAATACTGTGTTAGTTTCTGTTGTACACCAAAGTGAATCAGTCATATGCATACATATGTCCCCACATCCCCTCCCTCTTGAGCCTCCCTCGCATCCTCCCTATCCCACCCCTCTGGGTCATTGCAAAGCGCGGAGCGGATCTCCCTGTGCTATGCTACTGCTTCCCACTAGCTATCTATTTTACATTCGGTAGTGTATATATGTCGATGCTACTCTCACTTCGCCCCAGCTTCCCCCTCCCACCCCGTGTCCTCAAGTCCATTCTCTATGCCTACATCTTTATTCTTGTCCTGCAATAGGTTCATCAGTACCATCTCCTCTTCTTGGTGAGTGCCCAGAGGTGAATGCTAGACTCTTACTTTGGTGGGAGGAATGAAACTTTTAAGTAAATTTAGGTGCATGGCAACAATACCTTGTATCCATATATGATTCTGCTTAGTTTGTAACATTCCCAGCCTTAGGAAGTTAATTTAAAACACACACAAGCCCTCACAAACAGACATGAACACTGAGATTTAACTGCTCTCAGCATCTGGGAATTCAAAGTAACATCTATTCCACCTTCCTGTGTACAGAAATTACAACAGGCTCTTTCAGTCTACCATCCCTGGAAATTTTAAGAGCAAATCCAGACGATGTGGGCATAAACCAAATTCTAATTTGATTTAGTGCTTAGTTAACCAATTCCCTCAGACCCCTAAAAAGGTGTGTGCATGGGACCCTCACCAATGTTTGAATGTAAGTTAGCCCTGACCCAATTTCATGTGACTATAGTTCCCTCCTTAAAGGCCATTCGTTCAGTGTTTAACTAAGTGTGATTTAGTGTTTATACTTTTGTGAGGTTTTTCATATAAACATATTCACAAGTCTGAAAAAAATCCTTTGTGAAGCCAGGATTCTTGATTTGGGTCTTAGAAAATATGGCCATCATGATATGACTTTTAAAAAGTTTAAATATCTGTAGTATGCATTCAGCACTAATGGATAATAAGTGATAGGGAAGTTTTGTCAGGTCTGATTCAGATTACCTGTGGCTGCTGTGAATTATATGGAATTACAAAGAGTTTAATGGTTCTCTGGCAATTTGCCTTGGCTCAGCGCCAAGGCAGCTAATGCTTCAATCAAGCTGTTCTCTCCACCCCCACCCCAAGACAATTTCTGTTCCTAAGTCTTTAGTGTATCTGTGATGAAGCCTTCAATGACACCCTCATACAAATGCCAACTTCTTTTCTTTTTTTTCTCTGTCACTTTCTCTTCCTTCTTTATGGCTGGGTATATTAACTGCTCCTATAGCTTTGCTGAGACAAACTGCCTGGCTAGCATTTATGAAAAGGAGAGCTTTTAAGGTTTTATTAAAAAGGAGGAGCCAAGAGTGAGAAGATGAGAACAGGACAAGTATCAGTTGGCCCTATGCTTTTCCTGTGCAGCGCCATCAGCTAGATCTATTTCATTCTGATCAGCAGAGGCCCTGAACCCAACCTACAGTGTGACCTAAAACAGCACATGAACAGCTCAGTAATGCATCCCACCGAAGGCATGTAACCCCCCTGACAAAGAGAGTCGTTTCATGTGGGAAGTTACCCTCCTCTCTTTAAGAACCAAACTGGCCCTGAGGCTGGGATTCTGCCACAGATCTGGCATCACTTTCACAGAGTTGGTGCAGTGGACAAAGGCCAAGTACACCAACAGAGGCCAGACAAGTCCTCCGCAAACTTGCAAAAAAAGGCATGTCCAACTCTGAGGTGCAATCATCCGGTAGATAGCAAACATTCCAGATCCAATCTCTCACAGATCCCTGTTCACCTCTGTCCCCCCAGCCTCTCCTAAACCTCACGTGGAGCTTCGGCACTAGCACCTCCTGCTCTTTGGCTAATGTGATTCCTAGACCCTTTGCCCAACTGATTCCAAAGTCACATTTACTGGCCATACTAAGGAGAAAGCTTATTTTAAGAGACTAGCTGCCATAGAACCAGCAGGAGGGAAGGGCAGAAACCACAGGATTCCTACTCTGTGCTGATTGCCACTAACTCATTTCAGCTGCTAAGGGGAGGCCCTGTTGGGGGAGCTGGGAGAGGAAATGGGTTCCATGTACAGTCCACTTTAAATTGTTCACAATTGTGTGCTCGAAAATAGTCTCTACTAAACATTTAGCATGGCCATTAGCACAAGCCATAAAGCTTTAGGCTTTGCTGCACTGTTGGTCCAAACTGCCTAAGCTGCTTCCCCATGGCAAAGATGATTAAATGGTTGGCAAGTCAGATACATGCAGGAAGGATAAAGGAGCTCCAAGGATGGTTAAACCTGGGCCCAGGAAGGATGGTTTAATGACTTTTAAGCCATAAAGAATGTAGAGGGTGAGGACCAGCTGTTCTCAATTTTGACTGAAAGCAGAACAAGGGGAAAGAAATTGAAATCACAACGAGAGGGACTGATGTTAGCAAGAAGGAAGAACTTCCTGCCAGAGAAAGTAGGTAAATATTAGACTGAGTGGTTGGTCAATGAAGGAGGTGGAATTTCCTTCTTTGGAGTGGCTCTTCTGTCTGGGCTATTTCTGTGTGGTCCTTCCAGAGGGTGGGGGAAGGAGGAGAGAGAGGCAGCCGGAGGTCCAATTCAGTCCCTCTCAGCACTCAGAATCTCATATTCATAACATTCAAGGATCTGTAACAGGGATCACTGAGAGACGCTTGTCAAAAAAGGAGCAACAAGCAGCTTGTTGCTGATCTCAGATGTTTAGATTTACCCCAATGCTTTAGCCCTTTCTATGAGCCAAGCTTTATGCCCTGGCCGCCACAATCTCAAGAAAGAAGGGGAAGACTTGCTTTTGGCTCCCCAGGGCACCTAAGCCATGCATATGGGAACAATATTTTTTGAACCCAAAGCGGGACATGGTCTGCCAATTATATTTATGGGGACAAGAGGATAGAATATGTGAAATCAGAGCTGTCCTAGGAAATATGGTACGTATGGTCTCCATAGCCACATATTATCTCTTTATAAGGGTCCCAACACAGGAGGGAGTGAAAAATGTGCCATGTGGTTTAAGGCCTGGGTTCTTTCCTTGTCTGCAGCAAGATCAGTTAGGAGTGTGAAAAAGCCAGGGTCATAATAAGCCCAGTACAAACTGAAATCCCTGCTGTGGAGGTTGGAGAAAGAAGTAGTGTGTATGTCTTCTCCAGTATCCCCTGCCAACTCTAAAACTTAGTAGGAACAGGCACACCCTATATGGTAGTGTAGTGTAGGGTGTGCCTGTTCCTATTTATTGTGTCCAACTATAAACAATACCATAAGGTTATAGAGGGGAAAAATGCAGTCTTGTACAAGAGATCCTATTCATTCATTCATTCAAGCAGTGGTCCTCAAAGTGTGGTCCCTGAACCAGCAGCGGCAGGGTCTCTTGGGAGCTTGTTAAAAATGCCAATTTTCCAAACCCACCGTAGGTGTACTGAATAATGAACTCTGAGGGTGGGCCCCAGCCATTTATGTGTCAATCCCTCAGGGTGTTTCTGATAAACTCTAAATTGTGAAAATTCCTGGATCAGAAGTCCTAGTGGTGATGACCCCATTGCCCACCAGCAACAGTACCATTAACCAAAAGGACCAAAGCCACAGGCATGTGTGGTAGGCCCATCAATATCTATGCCAATTCAGCCTAAATGCCTTTCACAATCCCCAGATCATAGAATAGCCTGACTCTTACTACATACCAAATTACTCAAAGCCTGGGTTTCAAGGAGGTAACCCTGCTTATCTGTTCCAATAGGTCTCTTTCAAATAGGGCAAAGGACCTTTGGGTTTCTCATTTAGATCCTACTCAGGCACACACACTCCTTTGGGTGTTCTATGTATATTTCAACTCTTAGCCCTGATCTGAGTGTCAATGAACTGACTAGAGTTCACTTTGACTTCCTTGCCGGGAACGTTTTATCTTTAGCAGCATTACTTTTACTTTTAAAAAAATACAGATGAAAGAGTCCCTGGTGAAAAGAGCAGGCCCTTATACATTACTGACATTGAATTACAATAAAATAAAACAAATTATTCATTGTTTCACTTCAGTTTTAACTGATAAAGTTAATTGCCATAATCAACGGGCAACCTTTCACAAATGTTTGCTTAAAAGGAGAAGAAGTGCTTCCGGGTGAAATGTATCAAAGTGAAGGGACGTGAGGACAAAATCCTGTTAAGTGCCACCTGGTTCACTCCCAGAACATCAGTCAATGGAGGAAAAGCAATCTCAACACACCCTCCCAGTTAGAATCACTGACGTCTGCCTTTCAGTGGAGTTGCTGGTTCAGTTAAGGAAGCTGTACAGCACAATTAAAAGCAACATATGTGAAGAAAATTTGTGTTGATGATAACGTTCTATATATTGATAGGGGTTTGGGATACACAGGTGCAAAGTGTGTCAAAACTCACCCAATGGTACACTGGAGATTTGTATATCTCATTGTATGTAAAAGTTACCTCAAAAGAAAAAAAGAAGAGATTGGTTCAAGATGGCAGAGTAGAAGGACGTGTGCTAACTCCCTCTTGGGAGAGCACTGGGATCACAACTAACTGCTGAACAATCATTGACAGGAAGACACTGGAACTCACCAAAAAAGATACCCCACATCCAAAGACAAAGGAGAAGCTGCAATAAGATGGTAGGAGGGGTGCAATCACAATAAAATCAAGTCCCATAACCACTGGGTGGGTGACTCACAATCTGGAGAACAATTATACCACAGAAGTCCACCCACTGGAGTGAGGGTCCTGAGCCCCACATCAGGCTTCCGAACCTGGGAGTCCAGCAATGGGAGGAGGAATTCCCAGAGAATCAGACTTTGAAGCATAGCAGGATTTGACTGCAGGACTTTGACAGGACTGGGGGAAAAAGAGACTCCACTCTTGGAGGCCACACACAAAGTAATGTGCACATCAGGACCCAGGGGAAGGAGCAGCGACCCCATAGGAGACTAAACCAGACCTACCTGCTAGTGTTGGAGGGTCTCCTGCAGAGGCAGGGGTGGCTGTGGCTCACCGTGAGTACAAGGACACTGGCAGCAGAAGTTCTGGGAAGTACTCCTTGGCGTGAGCCCTTCCAGAGTCTGTCATTAGCCCCACCAAAGAGCCGGGTAGGCTCCAGTGTTGGGTCCCCTCAGGCCAAACAACCAACAGGGAGGGAACCCAAGCACACCCATCAGCAGACAAGCAGATTAAAGTTTTACTGAGCTCTGCCCACCAGAGCAACACCCAGCTCTACCCACCACCACCAGTCCCACCCATCAGGAAACATGCACAAGCCTCTTAGATAGCCTCATCCACCAGAGGGCAGACAGCAGAAGAAAGAAGAACTATAGTCCTGCAGCCTGTGGAACAAAAACAACATTCACAGAAAGACAGGAAACATGAAAAGGCAGAGGGCTATGTACCAGATGAAAGAACAAGATTTAACCCCAAAAAACAACTAAATGAAGTGGAGATAGGCAACCTTCCAGAAAAAGAATTCAGAATAATGATAGTGAAGATGATGCAGGACCTCGGAAGAAGAACAGAGGCAAAGATCAAGAAGATGCAAGAAATGTTTAACAAAGACCTAAACGAATTAAAGAACAAACACCTAGAAGGAATAAAGAACAAACAAACAGAGATGAACAGTACAATAACTGAAATGAAAAATACACTAGAAGGAATCAATAGCAGAATAACTGAGGCAGAAGAATGGATAAGTGACCTGGAAGACAGAATGGTGGAATTCACTGCTGCGGAACAGAATAAAGAAAAAAGAATAAAAAGAAATGAAGACAGCCTAAGAGACCTCTGGGACAACATTAAATGCAACAACATT
>NC_041234.1:29936184-29938740 GCF_002837175.3 Physeter macrocephalus | reverse complement strand
TAGAAGAAATAAAGAACAAACAAACAGAGATGAACAGTACAATAACTGAAATGAAAAATACACTAGAAGGAATCAATAGCAGAATAACTGAGGCAGAAGAATGGATAAGTGACCTGGAAGACAGAATGGTGGAATTCACTGCCGCGGAACAGAATAAAGAAAAAAGAATGCAAAGAAATGAAGACAGCCTAAGAGACCTCTGAACAACATTGAACGCAACAACACTTGCATTATAGGGGTCCCAGAAGGAGAAGAGAGAGAGAAAGGAAACAAGAAAATATTTGAAGAGATTATAGTTGAAAACTTCCCTATCATGGCAAAGGAAATAGCCACCCAAGTCCAGGAAGTGCAGAGTCCCAGGCAGGAAAAATCCAAGGAGAAACACGCCGAGACATATAGTAATCAAACTGACAAAAACTAAAGACAAAGAAAAATTACTGAAAGCAACAAGGGAAAAACAACAAATAACATACAAGAGAACTTCCATAAGGTTAAGAGCTGATTTCTCAGCAGAAACTCTACAAGCCAGAAGGGAGTGGCATGATATATTTAAAGAAATGAAAGGGAAGAAGCTACAACCAAGATTACACTACCCAGCAAGTATCTCATTCAGATGTGATGGAGAAATTAAAACATTTACAGACAAGCAAAAGCTAAGAGAATTCAGCACCACCAAACCAGCTCTACAAGGAACTTCTCTAAGTGGAAAAGGAAAGGCAAAGGAACTTCTCTAAGTGGAAACACAAGAGAAGAAAAGGACCTACAAAAACAAACCCATAACAATTAAGAAAATGGTAATAGGAACATACATATCGATAATTACCTTAAACGTGAATGGATTAAATGCTCCAACCAAAAGACACAGGCTCACTGAATGGATACAAAAACAAGATCCATATATATGCTGTCTACGAGAGACCCACTTCAGACCTATACTGAAAGTGAGGGGATGGAAACAGATATTCCATGCAAATGGAAATCAAAAGAAAGCTGGAGTAGCAATACTCATATCAGATAAAATAGACTTTAAAATAAAGAATGTTACAAGAGACAAGGAAGGACTACACAATGATCAAGGGATCAATCCAAGAAGAAGATATACCAAATATAAATATTTATGCAACCAACATAGGAGCACCTCAATACATAAGGCAACTGCTAACACCTATAAAAGAGGAAATTGACAGTAACAGCACCTCAATACATAAGGCAACTGCTAACACCTATAAAAGAGGAAATTGACAGTAACACAGTGATAGTGGGGGACTTTAACACCTCACTTACACCAATGGACAGATCATCCAAACAGAAAATTAATAAGGAAACACATGCTTTAAATGACACAACAGACCAGAGAGCTTTAATTGATATTTATAGGACATTCCATCCAAAAACAGCAGATTACACTTTCCTCTCAACTGCACACGGAACATTCTCCAGGATAGATCACATCCTGGGTCACAAATCAAGCCTCAGTAAATTTAAGAAAACTGAAATCATATCAAGCATCTTTTCTGACCACAATGCTATGAGATTAGAAATCAATTACAGGGAAAAAAACGTAAAAAAAACACAAATACATGGAGGCTACACAATATGTTAGTAAATAACCAAGAGATCACTGAAGAAATCAAAGAGGAAATCAAAAAAATACCTATAGACAAATGACAATGAAAACACGATGATCCAAAACTTCTGGGATGCAGCAAAAGCTGTGCTAAGAGGGAAGTTTATAGCAAAACAAGCCTATCTCAAGAAACAAGAAAAATCTCAAATAAAGAATCTAACCTTACACCTAAAGGACTTAGAGAAAGAAGAACAAACAAAACCCAAAGTTAATTTTCCAAGATAGAACCAGGAAGAATTAGAAAATATAAATAGACCTATCACAAGTAATGAAATTGAAACTGTGATTAAAAATCTTCCAACAAACAAAGTTCCAGGACCAGATGGCTTCACAGGTGAATTCTATCAAACATTTAGAGAAAACCTAAAACCCATCCTTCTCAAACTCTTCCAAAAAATTGCAGAGGAAGGAACACTCCCAAACTCATTCTATGAGGCCACCATCACCCTGATACCAAAACCAGACAAAGATACTACAAAAAAATTACAGACCAATATCACTAATGAATATAGATGCAAAAATCCTCAACAAAATACTAGCAAACAGAATCCAACATCGCAGTAAAAGGATCATACACCATGATCAAGTGGGATTTATCCCAGAGATGCAAGGATTCTTCAATATATGCAAATCAATCAATGTGATACACCATATTAGCAAACTGAAGAAGAAAAACCATATGATCATCTCAGTAGATGCAGGAAAAAGCTTTTGACAAAATTCAACACCCGGGCTTCCCTGGTGGCGCAGTGGTTGAGAATCCGCCTGCCGATGCAGGGGACACGGGTTCGTGCCCCGGTCTGGGAAGATCCCACATGCCGCGGAGCGGCTGGGCCCGTAGGCCATGGTCGCTGAGCCTGCGTGTCCGGAGCCTGTGCTCCGCAAAGGGAGAGGCCACAACAGTGAGAGGCCCACGTACAGAAAAAAAA
>NC_041234.1:29935192-29935652 GCF_002837175.3 Physeter macrocephalus | reverse complement strand
AAAATGACTATACTACCCAAAGCAATCTACAGATTCAATGCAGTTCCTATCAAATTACCAATGGCATTTTTCACAGAACTAGAACAAAAAAATCTTAAAATTTGTATGGAGACACAAAAGACCCTGAATAGCCAAAGCAGTCTTAAGGGAAAGAAACAGAGCTGGAGGAATCAGACTCCCTGACTTCAGATTATACTACAAAGCTACAGTAATCAAGACAATATGGTACTGGCACAAAACCAGAAACATAGATCAATAGAACAGGACAGAAAGCCCAGAGAGAAACCCACGCACCTATGGTCAACTAAACTATGAAAAATGAGGCAAGGATATACAATGGAGAAAAGACAGTCTCTTCAATAAGTGGTGCTGGGAAAACTGGACAGCTACATGTAAAAGAATGAAATTAGAACACTCCTTAACACCATACACAAAAATAAACTCAAAATGGATTAGAGAC
>NC_041234.1:29921167-29934463 GCF_002837175.3 Physeter macrocephalus | reverse complement strand
TGGGATTGACATATATACACTAATATGTATAAAATGGATAACTAATAAGAACCTGCTGTATAAAAAAATAAATAAAATTCAAAAAAAAGAAAACTATGAACAAGGATAAATGATATGCATGCTGAAATGTTTATAGAGAACTGTACTGATGTCTTCAATTTACTTTGAAGTGCATCAGAAAATAACAGGGATTGATGGATGGAAAGAGGGAATCAATAAATGAACAGATATGTGATCAAATAAATATAACAGTATAACATTAATAATAGAATCTAAATGATGGGTATATGATTGTTCAATGTAAAATTCTTTCAATTGTTCTGTATGTTTGAAAAATTCATTTATAAAATGTCAGAAACACATACCAACAGGCCCAAAAATTGCTCCTGGATATAGCTGTCAAAAAGACCATTTGGGCTTCCCTGGTGGTGCAGTGGTCGAGAGTCCGCCTGCCGATGCGAGGGACATGGGTTCGTGCCCCGGTCCGGGAAGATCCCACATGCCGCGGAGCGGCTAGGCCCATGAGCCATGGCCGCTGAGCCTGCGCGTCCGGAGCCTGTGCTCCGCAACGGGAGAGGCCACGACAGTGAGAGGCCCACGTACCGCAAAAAAAAAAAAAAAAAAAAAAGAAGACCGTTCATTCATTTATTCATTCCATAAACAATATGCATGACCTGAGACTCTACTGTGTGTTAGGCATGAGTTCACATCCTGGCTCTGCCATTTAGTAAAGGTTTGAACTCGGGCAAGTCACTTCACCTCTCTGAAACTTGCCTTCTTATCTGTTCAGTAGGGAGAATAATAACTTCACTAATTGGTGTGAGGAAGGTGAGGCATTCCATTTTCAAGGCCAGGACCATGCAAGTGGTTGCTTCTGGCTTTTGCAAGTCCTCCAGCTGGTTTGGGGCTACAGGGAGGCTGGCTGTGTCCCCTAGGAAAGCACTGTCAAACTGTGGGCCTGGGGATGTAACTTGAGAACAGGCAAGTAGGTAAGTACCTCAGGAGGTGATAAAGCACAGAGCCGGCCAAGGAGCAAAAACCTGGGCCTGAGAAGCTGTCCAGGAGGGTGCTTTATGAGCCTCTGAACAGCAGAGCTCTCTGGAGCACAGGAAACCATGCACCAAAAGTGCAGCAGACTTTCTAGTGGCCAAATCCAATCAGGCTCTAATTAGGCTAAGTTTTAGGAGGCAAAAGCCTTGGGCAGCAAATATCTCTACACAAGAAAGTGGTGACATGTAAGGCTTTGTCACTGAGACTCAACATCTAACCCTGAAGTCTGGTTCAAGGATTAAATTCTTTTTTTAATTTTTATTTTTATTGAAGTATAGTTGATTTACAATGTTGTGTTAGTTTCAGGTGTACAGCAAAGCGATTCAGAGATATATATCTATATCTATCTATCTATCTATCTATATATATATCTGTATATACACTTCTTTTTCAGATTCTTTTCCATTATAGGTTATTACAAGATATTGAATATAGTTCCCTGTACTATACAGTAGGTCTTTGTTGTTTATCTATTTTATATATAGTGGTGTGTATCTCTTAATCCCATACTCCTAATTTATCCCTCCCCACCTTTCCCCTTTGGTAACCATAAGTTTGTTTTCTGTCTGTGAGTCTGTTTCTGTTTTGGAAATAAGTTCCTTTGTATCATTTTTTTACATTCCACATATAAGCAATATATGACATTTGTCTTCCTCATAAAAAAGAATGAAATAATGCCATTTGCAGCAACATGGATGGACCTATAGATTACCATACTAAGTGTAATAAGTCAGACACAGAAAGACAAGGATTAGATTCTGCAGGCCTTATATACCCTCTCTCCACAGCACAACCAGCAGGTTCAGGGAACTGATAAGGGTGATGAAAACAGCACGTGAAAAAAAAACTAAAAGATTGCCTTATATTTAAAGAATATTTTGTTGTTTTAAAAATGTATATAAACCCTTTATGAATACAGTTTTAGTTTAAGGTATGTTAAGACAGCAACATAGGATAGAGAATTGTAACTTTTAATGATAGGATATGTGAGGCTCTTCAGCCAAATAATCTTTTCTGAAAAAGCTGATACACATGCCCCAGCCAGTTATTAGAGGTCCAATCTTCTGCAACCCCCAGAGGATATGCTATAGCAGATCATGAAGCGACTTAGGAGGATATTGTTCTGTCAATGAGAGTCAGTGTTCCATGACATTTTTTGAGGCCCCATTATGCATGGAGATGCTTAGGTTTCAGACTGTAGATGTGGACTGGAACCTCTAGGGAGAATATGTGGTGGGTTAACCACAACATATGGAGACGAGGGAGGAAAGAATTCGTCACCCCATTGTTTACTCATTGTTTTCTACAGGCTCTACTCCTTAGTTTGCTCCTCAAGTATAAAGTAAGAAGGCTGTTTGGGGGCATTGTTATATATGTATCTATGCCAGATGGTTCTTTTCTTACCTTCTTATTGCTTTATAAGCTCCCAATACTACTCCTATCCCTTCCCTGTGTAGCCTGGATAGGTTAGTAACTCCTATGTACTCCCAGAGCTCTCTACACTCACCTCTACTGTTCCATGCACTTACCACATTGTACTGAAGTTGTCTGTTCGTGGGTCTGTCTCCTCTGCTCTACTGGGAACTCCCCGAAGACAGAGACTAGGTCTTTCTCATATCTGTTTCCCCAGCACCTATGGGTGCTTAGTAGATGTTTGTTGGACAGTTTGGGGGAACTTGAGGGTATTAACTGAGTTTTATTTTAACCTTGTGATCTAACAGTACCTTATACACAGTAGGTGTTCTATGTATATCTTCTCTGATAAAAGTAATTTTTAAAGGGCTTAAAGATATATGGTACTGTCATACAGAGTGAATTAAGTCAGAAAGAGAAAAACAAATACTGTATGCTAACACATATATATGGAATCTAAAAAAAATGGTTCTGAAGAACCTAGGGGCAGGACAGGTATAAAGATGCAGACGTAGAGAATGGACTTGAGGACACGGGGAAGGGGAAGGGCAAGCTGGGACGAAGTGAGAGAGTGGCAATGGACATATATACACTACCAAACGTAAAATAGATAGCTAATGGGAAGCAGCCGCATAGCACAGGGAGATCAGCTCGGTGCTTTGTGACCACCTAGAGGGGTGGGATAGGGCGGGTGGGAGGGAGACACAAGAGGGAGGAGATATGGGGACATATGTATATGTATAGCTGATTCACTTTGTTATACAGCAGAAACTAACACACCATTGTAAAGCAATTATACTCCAATAAAGATGTTAGAAAAAAAGATATATGGTACTTTATTTGGCTTACCAAATGCTTTTGCATTATGTCACATGATCCCCACCATGAGCTTGTTAGGAACCGAGTCAGATATAACAATTATCATTTGACATGTAAGGGAACTGCCTCACAGCAGTTAATGGACTTGTGCAAGGCCACACAGCTAATGTGAACTCAGTGGGTACTCTGAATCTACCCTACTGCTCTACACTGCCCATGTTTCTCTACTATCTATAAAGATGGAACTGAGAATGTTGGACACCAACATGGCTTCCTGGACTTCCTAGTTATTAGATTCTTCTCTCTCCTGCTGGACAAGAAAAAGGTAACCCTGGTACATGTTGACAGTCATTATGAGCAGCTGAATCAACCCACCTTGAAGCCTACCCTTTCCCTGGACCTCCTGTTATGTGAGATAATTTTCAGTTAGAGTCAGTTTCAGTTACTTGCAGCCTAAGTCATACCTGATGGATGAGGCTTGTTGACTAAGTTCTTTGAAGATGGGGCCCAGCCATTCTCCCAGCCTGGTCTCTACCGTCCTTACAGCTTGGCTGGCTACAATGGACTATTCTTGTGGGGGGTGGGGAAGAAAAGTTGTCAGAGAGGTTCCTGAAACAAAAGTTAGCTTCTTGCTCAAGGGACCACCAGTTATGAAGCCATGTTAATGAAGCAGAAGCTGGCAACGAAATCAAGAGAGATGTAATGTATTCTCCACCCCAACCCCATAAACTGGTGTCTTCCCTGGCAGTGCTGGAGGAGAAGGGGCAAGAACATTTACATAACTTCCAACAGATAGGCCTCAGGCCCCACTTAGAGAGACTGCAAGCCAGCATCTCCCCAGAAGTCAGTGGTCTACAATTACTCACATTAGGACAGCAGTTTTCACCCCCAAATCCCAAAGGGCTTTACAGCACTGTGGGTAAGGAAAAGTTCCAGAGACATGACTATGTCTCAATTCTATTAAGCATTCATTGTGTGGTTGAGACACACTCTTGAAACATTTCCATTTCCCAGTAAGAGAATGGAAATAGTATTTGCTCTTTCCCTCCAACTCAAGGATATTGGAAATGTGAATAACATTCAGGATGTATGTAGTAAGACCAGGAAAGTGCCCTGCATCAGCTTCAGGTCTGGACCCTGGAGTAGTTTAGAGGATTACAAACAGAACAGTTCCATCTACCAGCATTCTCTATGTTAAGAAACAAACATGTATTGAGTGTCTATTATGTGCTGGGTTCTGAGCTGGGCTATGGGACTACATGATGGAGTCACTGTCTCTGCCTGCAAGAAATTTCCAATATAGTGAGAGAGACAGGTGTATCAATCCAGACATGGAATATGAGAATTTCAGTATTATTGCCATCTGTGGGGAGAACTTGTGAGAGATGAGGCCAGAAAGATGATCTGGGATGAGATGAACCATGAATGCAGAGATAATCCTCAAAATATTTAAAAACCAGAACATCAGGAGCACTGACCAAGCAGAACGGATGCAGATCAACACACGAAACAGTGTCCTCCAGGCTCCCTGCTGTGCTGGGCACTATCCCTTTAGTTGCTGGGTCTTGTGGAGGTTAAAAATGGGTCCAGGAGTGGGGAACAGGGCAGAAGGAGGGGTCTTGAGGGGACAAAGAGGAGCAGCTGGTATTAAAATATTCCACAATTTTAACAAGAGGTGTGACTATATCAGTGCCCTGCTTCAATGTCATGTGAAGGAACATGTATGTTACCTTGTGGGCATCCAGGAGCCCAGGAATTCCATGTGGGTTGGAAATGGCACTTTAGCAGAAGTATGGAGGATGGACTGGATTGGGGCAGCATGCAGCCAGGGAGACAAGTAGAAACGCTTTGCAATACACCAAGGAAGATAGATAATAGGGCTTACTGCAGTGGCAACAGGGCATGTATTTCTGTAAGCATGCTCAAAGATGTTTGCACAAATCCCCATCTCTATATACCACCTTTGTTCCTAAGAGGTCTCCAGTCTTTTTGCTGTCATGGCTCCAGCATCCTAGCCCAATGCAAGCTTATACATACAAACATATATACACAAATACATACACGTGTACACTTGTGTGACAGGTCCTATTTAAGTATACACACTCAACTAGTGGCTGGCAGGCTATAATTATGGCAAGTAAGAGGCCTGCCAAGAAAAATTCATTTAAATACTGAGGTCATCCTATTCCCAGCTGCAGGAGAGTGGCTGCAGTATAAACATCTACCTTCATGATACCAACCTATGTTATGGATCGTCCTCTCTAATTTTCCAAGCATAGTCACACAATTATCTCATTTGTTTTCATAACAATGGTCCTAGGAGGTGGGTAGGACTGGTATTATTTAGTTCCAATGTATAGATAGGGAAACTGAGGTTCGGAAAGAAGGTCACTCGTAATGGGTCAGTGGTACCACTAGGACTAAGATGCCTTCTGCCTCTTGTTTCTTTTTTTGTTCTTCTGCCTCTGTCTCCTGTTTCTCTCAACCTTCCATGTGGCAGCCTCCTTCAGAATAATTCCTGATCATTCTTGCTCCCACGTCCTGCAAACAAATACTAATTCTAATGCACATTGCTAAGAGAGTACTGTGGATGACTCAGCGTCTCCAACCCTATCCTCCAAGGCCCTGCTCAAGTCTTACCATCTCCTCTAGGAAATCTGCCCTGGGACACCAGTTCAGTAACCTCAACCCCTTCTCCTTTAATATTTAGTTTGTATTATTGCCTTAGTGCTTTCCGTATTCTCTCCTATTGTGTTCTGATTTCTCCATCTGTGACTTCTGGTTCCCTGGCTTCTTTTTTTCTCCCTGCCGAGCACAAGGCTTGGCACACAAGGGGACACTTAATAAAGCATTGTTAATGAATAGCTGGATCCAATAGAGCCTTACTCTGGCATTGTAATGCCTGAAATTCCCAGTTCACAACAAAGCACTCTGAATATATGTGTGTGTGTGTGTGTGTGTGTGTGTGTGTGTGTGTGTGTGTGTGTATCCATGCACCACTCATCCAGTGACCCTGAGGATAACTAAATCAATGCCTTCAAAGTGCAGCATCAGCACATAGTTATTGTACATTCCAGTAGGAATTGAAGCAAGGCAACTTTTTTCCCTCTAATTTTTTTAAAAATAAATATTGCTCTGGTTCCAAGTGGTATATTTTTGACATCTTGTGTACATTTCTGAAATAGAGTCCAGATGAGAAATGAGCTCGTGTATGTCCATCTCAACCGGAGAACAGTAGATTCCTATTCATGGACAATTTCATTTCTGAAATCCCAATTGCGGAAAAAAGCCTAGGGAGCAGGTTGCAGGAAAGAACGAGGCCAACGTGGAGTGACTGCTTGACAATCTCTTTGAGGCTTGAGGACGAGAGCAGGGCATGAGGAAGAGAAGAAAGAGGCACTAAAATGTTACCCTCCCCTCTCGTACCTGCCCATTTAGATTTCTAAGGGACATGAATGGGAAGGCAGCTGATGGCTGCTCCCAAGAAGGCAGGATACTTGCAAAACACCCTTTAGATATGACAGTGGCCAAAGGCAGGTGAACTTCAAGAAGACCACTAGGTAAAGCAGGTCCCAGAGAACACCACCCACTAGTTTGCCTGGAGGGAAATGCCTCCATAGAGTCCCAACTGAGGATGAAGGAATAATTTTTCTATCTCTTTTACAACATGTAACATTGCCCAAGTACCTACCATGTACCAGGTACTGTGCTTGGCACTTATAAACATCAACTACTTTATACTGTTGGGATTCACATTCCGATTTTACAGGTGAGGAAACTGAAGCTCAGAGAGAAATTAAGTCATTTACCTGTCATCACACAATCTGACTGACTGCATATTCTGGGTTCTTTCCATTGCACCACTCTGCCTTCCTCAGGTATATTCAGTGAGCTCTGGCAACAAGAAAAAAGCTGAAAACCACTCCCAGTGAGCACTTGGTCTTAAATGATGAGTGAGACATCGTCTAATGGAGAAAAAGAGGAAAACGGTATTCATTCCTGGCTGAAGGAATAGCAGATGCAAAGGGGCTGATGAAGGAAAGAAAAAAACACATTCGGGAAAATGGTAAATAGTTTTGTGGGGTTACTTGAGAGTGAGTACAGGTGATGAAACACGAGGCTAGAGCACTTGAGGCCAGTTTATAAAGGGTTTCATCTATCATGTTAAGGAATGTGGTTTTCTCTCGGAGGAGATGAAAAATACTAGAAGAGAGGGAGTCAAGATCACACCTCTGTTTTAGAAAGAGCACCGAGGCAGCCATGTGGGCAGACAGTTCGGAAGAGGCACTGACTGGCTGCAGGGAGACCAAGTCGGGAACGTGTGGTAACAGTCAAGGCGAGAGTCAGGGTGGTGAAACAAATGGAGGCCCAGCTCATAAAATGCTGCCTCCAGAACAGTCATTGCAAGTCAGCCGCAGTCTAACTTCAAAGTTTGGATTCCAGGCTTTGCAGCATCTACCCCCACAGCCCTTAAACACCGCGTATGTTGCTTTTGCCTCAAAACTAGTAACAAGTCTTGTTTTGTCCCTTGGGGCCTTGCCATTTGTCTCCATCTTCTAAGCTGGCAGCTTTGTAGCTCCCCTGAGCCTAGCCTAGCCCAGCAGTCTGGGGAGGGAGGAGAGAAGTCAGGTAGGCTCCAAGCAGAAGGGCCCTGATGAACACATGTTTCACGTTCCCCACATTGCATGGCAATTCAAAACCAAACCCTATGGGATTGTTTTCTTAAAGATTTGGGATGGGTTTGGGGCTTCTTCTCTTTCTTTCTTTTTCTTCTTTTTTTATTATGTGTGTTTCTGGACTGCAACTATTTCCTCTGTCCTTGAGTTAAGTAATAGCAGAGGGTGAGAGAAAATGAAAATTTGCAGCAATGCAGAAAAGATGTTTCTGGAAAAGTCCAGAGGAGGGAAGGAAATCCAGTGTGGGGACTCACAGCAATGTTCAGAGAAGGCCAGAGAATGTGGCTGTGGAGGGGTGGCAGTGGGGTTTCAGCTAGGGCAAATGTATAGAAGTCAGGCAAAAGCCTACCTAAGGGACATAGCCCCTGACATGCAGCTAGTTGCAGCCCTTGGCTCCTGTGAAATCAGCACTCAGATTGATTTTGCTCTGGTCATCAGCAGCTGTATAGCACCAGCACAGCCCGCAAGGTGTGGGCTCTCCTTGTTAACCATGGAAATTAAAGCACTAAAATGAACCAAAAGCACTTTACAGGTAAAGGCAGCCAACAATGCACTCCTCAGAAGCCCATGCTCCCCAAGAACTGGAGGATCTTACAAAAACCTCCCAGGCTTCCCTCTATATATAAATGTACAATTCTGAAATAGAGCCTAGATGAGAAGCCAGGTCATGTGTATGTCTCTCCCAGTCTGAGAACAGTAGATTCCTACTCATGGACAACTTTATTCTTGAAATTCCAATAGTATAAAAAAGACTAGTGGAAAATAGATAACCAACAAGGACCTACTGTATAGCACTGAGGAGTATACTCAGTATTTTGTAATAACCTATAAGGGAAAAGAATCTGAAAAAGAATATATATACATATACATAGAATATATATATATACACATATATATATACATATATATATATGTATATCTGAATCACTTTGCTGTACACCTGAAACTAACACAACATTGTAAATCAACTATACTTCAATTAAAAAAAAAAGACTAGTGGGGCTTCTCTGGTGGTGCAGTGGTTGAGAGTCCGCCTGCCGATGCAGGGGACACAAGTTCATGTCCCGGTCCAGGAAGATCCCACATGCCGCGGAGCGGCTAGGCCCATGAGCCATGGCCACTGAGCCTGCGTGTCCGGAGCCTGTGCTCTGCAATGGGAGAGGCCACAACAGTGAGAGGCCTGTGTACAGCAAAAAAAAAAAAAAAAAAAAAAAAAAAAAGACTAGTGGAACAGGTTTTATTTTATTTTCCATCTCACTCCCTTTCTATCATTTCCCTTAAGATATAATGAGAAAGTACAGCTGAAGTCTTCCGACAATGTGTAGCATTTAGGGGAACAATTATTTATAATTTTTAATGCATAGCTTTGTTGAGATACAATTTATATACCATAAAACTATCATACCATAAAATCCATCCATTTTAAGTATATTTCAAAGGTTTTTAGCACATTTATAGAGTTATGCAACCATCACCACCACACCTAATTTTAGAACATGTTTATACCCCCAAGAAAGAAACTTTGAGCTCCTATTCAGTCAGTCCATGTTCCTACCCACAGTCCTAGGCAACCACTAATCACTTTGTGTCTCTATAGATTTGCCTTTCTTATAAATGGAATGATAAAATGTATGGTCTTTTGTGCCTGGTTTCTTTCACTTAGCATGTTTTTGAGGTTCCATCCATATTGTGGCATGTATCAGTGCTTCAGTTCTCTTGATTGCCAAATAGTATGCCATTATATGGATGTATAATAGTTTGTTTATCCAGTCACCATTAATGGACATTTGGGGCATTTCTGCATTTTGACTATGAGGAATGATGCTGCTAAGAATATTCATGTACAAGTTTTTGTGTAGACATATGTTTCCATTTCTTTTGGGTATATATCTAAGAGTAGAATTGCTGGATCATATGGTAATTGACCATAGATGTATGATTTTATTGCTGGGCACTCAATTCTATTCCATTTATCTATATATGTCTTTCCTTATGCCAGTACCACATTGTCTTGATTACTGTAGCTTTGTACTGTTCGAATTTAAGAGGTATGAGTCCTCCAACTTTGTTCTTCTTTTTCAAGATTATTTTGGCTAGACAGGGTACGTGCAATTCAATATGTATTTTAGAATTAACATTAAATGGATATGAATGCATGAAATGAATATTCAGCTTTTCCATTTCTGCAATATCTACAAATCAATCAATATGAAACACCACATTAACAAACTGAAGAGTAAAAATCATATGATCATCTCAGTAAATGCAGAAAATTCTTCTGACAAAATCCAACATCCATTTATGATAAAAACTCTCAAGAAAGTAGGTATAGAAGAAACATACCTCAACATAATAAAGGTCATATATGACAAGCCCACAGCTAACATCATACTCGATGGTGAAAATCTGAAAGCACTTCCTCTAAGATCAGGAACAAGATAAGGATGCCCACCCTTGCCACTTTTATTCAATATACTATTGGAAGTTATAGCCATAGCAATCAGACAAGAAAAAGTAATAAAAAGGATCCAAATTGGAAAGGAAGAAGTAAAATTGTTCACTGTTTGCAGATGACATGATACTATACATAGAAAATTGTAAAGATACCACCAAAAAACGACCAGAACTCATTAATGAATTGGGTAAAGTTGCAGGATACAAAATTAATATCCAGGACTCTGCTGCTTTTCTATACACTAACATAAACTAGCAGAAATAGAAATTAAGAAAACAATCCCATTCATAATTGCATCCAGAAGAATAAAATACCTAGGAGTAAATCCAACTAAGGAGGTAAAAGACCTATATTCAGAAAATGACAAGGCACTGAGGAAAGAGATTTCAGATGACACAAATACATGGAAAGATATGCCATGCTCATGGAGTGTAAGAATTAGTATTGTTCAAATGACCATACTACCCAAGGAAATTTACAGACTCAATGCATTCCCTATCAAAATACCAATGGCATTTCTCACAGACCTAGAACAAGTAATTCTAAACTTTGTATGTAAACACAAAAGACCCCTAATAGGCAAAACAATCTTAAGAAAGAAGAACCAAACAGGAGGTATCACACTCCCTGATTTCAAACCACATTACAGAACTACAGTAATCAAAACAGTATGGTACTGGCACAAAAACAAAGAGATAGATCACTGGAACTGAATAGAGCCCAGAAATGAACCCACACTTAAATGGGCAATTAAGTTATGACAAAGGAGGCAAGAACATACAGTGGGAAAAAGTCTCTTTGATAAACGATGTTGTGAAAACTGGACAGCTATATGCAAAAGAATGAAAATGGGGCACTTTTTTACAAAATACAAAAATAAACTGAAAATGGATTAAAGACTTAAATTTAAGACCTGAAACCACAAAAGTTGTAGAAGAAATCATACACTTACGCTCTTTGTTATCAGTCTCAGAAATATTTCTTTTTGGATCTGTCTCTTCAGGCAAAGGCAACAAAGAAAAAATAAACAAATGGACCTATATCAAACTAAAAAGCTTTTGCACAGTGAAGGAAATCACCAACAAAACAAATAGGCAGTGTACTGAATGGGAGGAGATATTTATAAATGAAATATCCCACAGAGGTTAATATTCAAAATATATAAAGAACTCACACAACCCAATTTTTTAAAAAGCTGATTAAAAAATGAGCAGGGGATCTGAATAGACATTTTTCCAAGGATGACATATGGCCAACAGGCACATGAAAGATGCTTAACATAACCAATCAAATCAAAATGCAAATCAAAACCACAATGAGATATTACCTCACACCTGTCAAAATGGCTATTATCAAAAAGGAAAGAAAAAAGAAGTGCTGGAGGAGATGTGGAGGAAAGGGAACCCTTGTGCACTGTTGGTATGAATGTAAAGTTGTTTGGCCACTATGAAAAACAGTATGGAGGTTCCTCAAAATATTAAAAATAAAACTATCATATGATCCAGCCATTCCACTTATGGGTATTTATTTAAAGAAATTGGAGACACTAATTCGAAAAGATATGTGCACCCCACCCCATGTTCACTGCAGCATTATTTACAATAGCCAAGATATTGTAAGTGTCCATTGATAGATTAATGGATAAATAAGATGCTTTTGCAAATATTTTCTCCCAGTCTGGTGGCTTGTCTTCTCATTCTCTTGACAATGTCTTTTGCATAGCAGAAGTTTTTAATTTTGAATGAAGCCCAGCTTATAAATTATTTCTTTGACGGATCATGCCTTTGGTGTTTTATCTAAAAATTCACCACCTTACCCAAAGTCATTTAGGTTTTTCTTCTATATTACCTTCTAGGAGTTTTATAGTTTTACATTCCACATTAAGTCTATGATCCACTTTGAGTTAATTTTTGTGAAGGGTATAAAGTCTTTGTCTTGATTTTTTTTTTTTGCATGCGGATGTGCAGTTGTTCCAACACCATTTGTTGAAAGGACTATCTTTGCTCCATTGTATTGCCTTTGCTCCTTTGTCAAGAAACAGTGAGCTAAAATATATAAAAAAAAAAAACCCTATCCATAAATGGGCAGAAGACCTAAATAGACATTTCTCCAAAGAAGATATACAGATTGACAACAAACACATGAAAGAATACCCAACATCATAGAGAAATGCAAATCAAAACTACAATGAGATATCATCTCACACCGGTCAGAATGGCCATCATCAAAAAATCTACAAATAGGCTTCCCTGGTGGCGCAGTGGTTGAGAATCCGCCTGCCAATGCAGGGGACACAGGTTCATGCCCCGGTCATGGAAGATCCCACATGCCGCGGAGCGGCTGGGCCCGTGAGCCATGGCCACTGAGCCTGTGCGTCCGGAGCCTGTGCTACGCAACGGGAGAGGCCACAACAGTGAGAGGCCCGCGTACCACAAAAATAAATAAATAAATAAATAAAAATCTACAAACAGTAAATCCTGGAGAGGGTTTGGAGAAAAGGGAACCCTCTTGCACTATTGGTGGGAATATAAATTGATACAGCACTATGGAGAACAGTATGGAGGCTCCTTAAAAAACTAAAAATAGGGGCTTCCCTGGTGGCGCAGTGGTTGCGCATCCGCCTGCCGATGCGGGGGAACCGGGTTCGCGCCCCGGTCTGGGAGGATCCCACATGCCGCGGAGCGGCTGGGCCCATGAGCCATGGCCGCTGGGCCTGCGCGTCCGGAGCCTGTGCTCCGCAACGGGAGAGGCCACAACAGAGGGAGGCCCGCATACCCCAAAAAAAAAAAAAAAAAAAACTAAAAATAGAACTACCATGCGACCCAGAAATCCCACTACTGGGCATATACCCTGAGAAAACCATAATTCAAAAAGAGTCATATA
>NC_041234.1:29870721-29921089 GCF_002837175.3 Physeter macrocephalus | reverse complement strand
GGACATATATACACTACCAAATGTAAAACAGATAGCTAGTGGGAAGCAGCCACATAGCACAGGGAGATCAGTTCGGTGCTTTGTGACCACCTAGAGGGGTGGGATAGGGAGGGTGGGAGGGAAGGAGACGCAAGAGGGAAGAGATATGGGGACATATGTATATGTATAACTGATTCATTTTGTTATAAAGCAGAAACTAACACACCATTGTAAAGCAATTGTACTACAATAAAGATTTTTTTTTTAAAAAAGGAATCAGTGAGCTATATTTATGTGGGCCTATTTCTGGGCTCTCCATTCTGCTCCATTGATCGATTTTTCTATTCTTTTGCAAATACCACACTTTCTTGATTACTGTAGCTTTTTAGTAAATCTTAATGTCGGGCTTCCCTGGTGGCGCAGTGTGTGGGAATCTGCCTGCCAATGCAGGTGACACGGGTTCGATCCCTGGCCCGGGAAGATTCCCACATGCCGCAGAGCAACTAAGCCCATGTGCCACGACTACTGAGCCTGCGCTCTAGAGTCTGTGCTCTGCAACAAGAGAAGCCACGACAATGAGAAGCCCGTGCACCACTCGCTGCAACTAGAGAAAGCCCACGCACAGAACAAAGACCCAACGCAGCCAAAAGTAAATAAATAAATAAATAAATTTATTTATTTATTTTAAAAAAAATCTTAATGTCAAGTAGTGTCAGTCCTCCAACTTTGTTCTCCTTCAATACTGCGTTGGGTCTATTGCCTCTCCAAACAAACTTTAGAATTAGTTCATTGATATCCACTAAATAATTTGGTGGGATTTTGACTGGGATTGCATTGAATCTATATATCAATTTGAGAAGAAATGACTTGACAATATTGAGTCTTTCCATCCATGAACATGGAATATCTATCCATTTATTTAGTTCTTTTTTAATACCATCAGACTTTTTGTAGTTTTCCTCATATAGTTCTTGTACATATTTTGTTTGATTTATACCTAAGTATTTCATTTTGGGGGGTTGTTAATATAAATGGTACTATGTTTTTAATTTCACGTTTCACTTGTTCATTGCTGATATATAGGAAAGTGATTTACTTTTCTATATTAACCTTGTATCCTGCAACCTTGCTGTAACTGCTTATTCGTTCCAAGTTTTTTGTGTCCATTCTTTCAGATTTTTGATATATACCGTCATGTCAGCTACAAGCAGTTTTATTTATTCCATCCCAAACTGTATACCTTTCATTATTTTACTGCATTATATAGTCCTTCCAGTACAATGTTGAAAAGGAGTGGTGAAAGGGAACATCTTTTCCTTGTTTCTGATCTTAATGAGAAAGCTTATCATCATTAAGTATGATGTTAGTGCTATTGCTTTTAAAATAAACTTTTATTTTAGAATAGTTTTAGATATACAAATTGCAAAGATAGTACAGAGATTTCCCATACACCCCACACACAGTGTCCCCTATTATTAATGTATGATATTAATATGGTACATTAGTAATAACTAGTTAACCAATATTGGTACATTATTAGTAACTGAAGTCCATACTACTCAAAATTTCATTAGTTTTTACTTAATGTCCTTTTTCTGTTCCAGGATGCCATCCAGGATACAACATTACATTAAGTTGGTACATCTCTTTAGGCTCTTCTTTCCTTTGACCGTTTTTCATACTCTCCCTGTTTCTGATAACCTTGACATTTTTGAGGAGTACTGGTTAGGTATTTTGTAGAATGTTCCTCCATCGGTATTTGTCTGACGTTTTTCTCACGATTAGACTGGGGCTATGGGTTTTTGAGGGGAAGATCACAAAAGTGCAATGCCCTTTTCATCACATCAAATCAAGGGACATACTATTAACATGACTTAATACTGTTGATGTTAACCTTTATCACCTGGCTGAGGTAGTGTTTGTCAGCTTTCTTCACTATATATTACTCATTTTTCCTTTTCCATACTGTACTCTTTCAAGGAAGTCACTATACACGGGTCTGACTTAAAGAGTGGAGAGTTATATTCCATGTACCTGAGAGAAGAGTATCAACATAAATTATTTGGGATTCTTCTGCATGAAAGAGTTGTCTATTCTCCCCATTTATATATTTATTCAATCATTTATTTATACCCATATAGACTCATGGATATTTATTTTATACCTTGGGATATAGTCCATTACTAATTTATTGGTTTTTTTTCTGCTCAAGTTGTTTCAGCTTTGGCCATTAGGACCTCTTTCAGTTGACTCCAGTGTTCCTTTCACATACCCCCTTCACTGTGTGTGTGTGTGTGTGTGTGTGTGTGTGTGTGTGTGTGTGTGTGTATGTGTGTGTGGGTTTTGTTTCATTTTGTTTTGAGCACTTCCTTACTTTCTGGCACTACAAGATTCTCCAGGCTCATGTTGTATATTTTTTAGCCCAGTCCTAGAATCAGCCATTCCTCCAAAGATCCCTGCTTCCTTTTATTGGAGAATGGTACTAAAATCTAAAATCTTGGTGCTAAGTGTGCTCATTGCTGTTTCAGTATGCTATTGTTTATTGTTGGTTTTTTTTTTTTTTTTTTGCGGTACGTGGGCCTCTCACTGCTGTGGCCTCTCCCGTTGCGAAGCACAGGCTCCGGACACGCAGGCCCAGCGGCCATGGCTCACGGGACCAGCCGCTCCGCGGCAAGTGGGATCCTCCCGGACCAGGGCACGAACCCACATCCCCTGCATCGGCAGGCGGACTCTCAACCACTGCGCCACCAGGGAAGCCCTATACTATTGTTTTTTAAATAAACTAAGGAAATATGGAGAAGAAATATGTAATTATACTGTCTTTTATAGTTACTACATAATTACTTTATAAGCACTCTTTTTATTTTTTCTGTATGGATTCAAATTACTGTCCATTATTGCTTTTTTTTCAGCCTGAAGGATTTCTTTTACTTTTTCTTGTAAGGCAGGTCTGCTAGCAACAAATTCTCCTCATATTTAGTTTTCTGGGAACATCTTTATTTAACCTACAAATTTAAAGTTAGTTTTTTCCAGATATAGCATTATTGGTTGATTTTTATCATGCTGAATATGTCATTCCCCCATCCCATGATAGCCATTGTTTCTGATGAGAAGTCCATTGTCAAACTTACTGGGGTTCCTTTCTGTGATGGGTCTTTTTTCACTTGCTACTTTCAAGATTTTCCTCTTTGGCTTTGAATTTCAACATCTTGACTATGATATCTCTAGGTGTGGATCTGTTTAGTTTATCCTACTTGGAGTTTGTGAACTTCTTGGATGTTTAGATAAAAGTCTTTCATCATATTTGGAAACTTTTAAGCCATCCTTTCTATGAATAATTATTCTGCCCCTTCTCTCCTCTCCTTCTGGTACTCCCATTACACATATGTTGGTGTGCTTGTATTCTACATGTGTCTGTTCAATTTTATTGATTCTTTTTACTTTCTTCAGAATGTATACTTTCTATTGATCTGTTTTCCAGTTCACTAATTCTCTCTTCTGCCATGTAAAATATATTGTTGATCCTCTTTTATGAATTTTTCATTTAGGTTATTGTACTTTTACAATCCAGAATTTCCATGTGGTTATTTTCTTAAATGTGTTCTATCTTTTCATTGATATTCTTTATTTGATTAGTCATTGCCATTATATATCCTTTAGATCATAAAACATGTTTTCCTTTACTTCTTTGAATGTATTTATAATAGCAACTTTGAAGTACTTATCTGACAAATATAACATCTGGGCTCCCTCAAAAGTAATTTCTATTACCTGACATTTCCTTTCCATGGTTACACTTTCCTGGGTTTTTCTTTTGGTGGGGGGGAGGTTCATAATTTTTATTGCAAACTAGATATTTTAAACAATAGAGCTAAGAATAAAGCTACCATATGACCCTGCAAGCCCACTGCTAGGCATATATCTGGAGAAAAACATGGTCTGAAAGGATACATGCACCCCAATGTTCGTTGCAGCGCTGTTTACAATACCAATGATACAAATGAACTTACAAAACAGAAACAGACTCACAGACTTAGAGAACGAACTTATGGTTACCAGGGGGGCAGGATGGGGGGAAGGGATAATCAGGGAGTTTTGGATTGACAGGTACACAACACTATATTTAAAATGGATAACCAACAAGGACCTACTGTATAGCACAGGGAACTGTGCTCAATGTTATGTGGCAGCCTGGATGGGAGGGGAGTTTGGGGGAGAATGGATACATGTACATGTATGGCTGAGTCACTTTGTTGTGCACCTGAAACTATCACAACATTGTTAATTGGCTATACTCGATATAAAATAAAAAGTTAAAAAATAAAGTAAATAATACATTGTAGTAACTTTGGATTCTGCTTACCTCCCCTTCTTGGGTCTTATTTCTGTTTCTATTTTGTTTTGTTTTTCTCTATTTGTTTAATCACTTGCCTGGACTAATTCTCGCTGAAGTCTATTTTCTCTGCAGTGTGCAACCTCTGACATCATGCTCATTTTTCCCTTTGTTTTATTTTTAAACCTGGCTTTCTGGGAGTCACCTCTGGTTCAGCATAGTTAGTTTTAGCCTGTGATCAAGTGGTCAAAGGTTTTTCTTAGGCACCCAGATCCAGTAAAGCTTCTACCCTTTGCCAATGTATTTTGTATGGCTTGTGGAATGCCTTCATAGTTCAGGGAGGTTTTGATGCTACCCTGCATTCAAACAGAATTCAGCAGTTCACAAATAACATTTCTGGTTGCCCCTGCATGGGTTGCTCCTACCTACAGCATGTATACAGCCCAAACTAGGGATACGTTTTATCTTAGCAGGGCCCATTTTGATGGTTTCTTTCCCTAGGTCTCTCTGCAAAATGTCTGGCTGGTCTGCTCTTTTCTGTCTGCTACTAATATATAATTGCTTTTCTAATTTTCACTACTATGATCTCTATGGTTTTCAACAACACCTTTAGGCATGAGTTCCTTCATGCTCTGTTCTAAAGAAAGTCAGCCTCCATAGGCTGTGCAAGTATGCTGGAGCTAGGTGAGGAAAGTGTGATATGGCAGCCTGTTTCTTCTAGAGTGACACCTCTGCCCTATGAGCCCTTGAAGTCCTTGTCTGACAAGTACAACATCTGGGTCCTGGCCCTAGACCTGGGCGGGAGAAAATAGGAGTTGCCAGTCTTCTCCAACTGCCTCTCATAGTTTGCTGTACCTGCCTAGGAAACAGACTTCATCTTAAGAGTGGGAGCTGGGCCGGGGATGAGAGCCCTCCATCTTCTTGGCCATTTTTGCCCAGAATAAATCTTCCACAACATAAAACTAGAGGGCAGAATTAGAGTCACTAGCAGCCTGCCCATCCTGGAGTGAAACTATACCCTATAACCAGAAGTTAGTGAAGAAGAGAGCCCTTGTATTTTTTGTTTGTTTGCCATTTGGCTGTGCCCACCTAGAATAAATTTTCTGCAATACAAAGCTAGGAGGAGAAGTAGGAGCAAGTCCTGGATCATATGCCACGTATGACAACTGTTCTTACCAAGATTCCATAAATGTTCTTAAATAAATGCTTCTCAATTTGTTGCATGCCCTTAAACCAATTTCCTGACACTTTAAACAGTTGTTTCTGATAAAAATTTTACCAGTTTAATGGTTATTTCACTAGTGAGGGTGTCTGCTGAGCTTCTCACACAGCCATTCCAGAAGTTGGTCTGTCACAATTATTTATCTTAATTCAAGAACATACTTAGCGAGCACTTACTACATGCCAGGTGTTATAGGCACTTGGTTTAAGTAAGAGCTTTATTAAGGTACAGTTGAAATACATTAAATTGCACATGTTTAAAGTATATTATTTGATGAGCTTTGACATATGTATGTACCATCACCATAATCAAGATGGTGAACATATGTCAAAGCTCATTAACACCAAAAGTTTCTTTCTGCCATTTGAACTGCCACCCACCCTTCCCTGGCCTGCTCCACAGGCTTGATCATCTTTCTGTCACTATAGATTAATTTTTGTGCCTATTTTTAATTTATAAAGCTGGTTGGTGGCGAAGTTTATCCTTTACTAAGTAACACACCTCAGCCAGATTGCTCTTTTCTTGTGAGCAGAATATTTTAGGGATTTTCTTTTTGTCTCTAGGGCAAGATTCCTCAACAGGAAACAAAGATTCCAGTAACCTCCCTCCTCCCTAAAGGGAGCTTTGGTGACTGGCTCACCAGATTCATGAATATACGTTTATAGAACCCCAAAATGGCAGCGGCATTTGACTCCTGCTTGGGTTGATAAATCCAAGTACTTGCATTTAAAGAATTGTGGGCAAGAGAACAAGCGATACATTACTCCCCAGGGTTCTTCTCACTGTTTTTGCCCACATGCTGCCAAGGGCTATTAAACAACCCAGTGTATTCCCATGGCCCTTCAGGTGAATGATTATAAACTTCTAGCAAAATCTGAAGGACTCAGCGTGGCTTAGTTTCTACATGAACCCAGGAATTGAATCCCCAAATCATGTACATGATATTGCTCCTTTCACTCTCCAATGGGGAAATGATACTGCAGCTCCAAGGGGCTTAACTGCTATTAAATGGAATCGATCCTAAGAGCAACGATTTATTGCTTGCCTACCATATGCCAAGCACTGTGCTAAGTGGTACAGAATTGTTAACCTCATTTATAATACTCACAATAAATACTTGGTATAATTGTTCCCCATTTTATACAAGATAAAGCTGAGGTAAGGTGAGGTCAAAGGACCTGTCCTAGATCATACAGCTAGTGAATGGCCGAGGTGGAATTCAAACTCAGATCTGACACCAAGACTACCCTCTGTTCACTCTACTATAATGTCTGATTGCCAGGCTTAGGGATTTCCCTCCACACCCCAAAATCCTCTCATAGAAGATAATTCTAACGATGTGACCTTTCACCAGTGTGGCACTAAGAGATTGACAGGTACACAACACTATATTTAAAATGGATAACCAACAAGGACCTACTGTATAGCACAGGGAACTGTGCTCAATGTTATGTGGCAGCCTGGATGGGAGGGGAGTTTGGGGGAGAATGGATACATGTACATGTATGGCTGAGTCACTTTGTTGTGCACCTGAAACTATCACAACATTGTTAATTGGCTATACTCGATATAAAATAAAAAGTTAAAAAATAAAGTAAATAATACATTGTAGTAACTTTGGATTCTGCTTACCTCCCCTTCTTGGGTCTTATTTCTGTTTCTATTTTGTTTTGTTTTTCTCTATTTGTTTAATCACTTGCCTGGACTAATTCTCGCTGAAGTCTATTTTCTCTGCAGTGTGCAACCTCTGACATCATGCTCATTTTTCCCTTTGTTTTATTTTTAAACCTGGCTTTCTGGGAGTCACCTCTGGTTCAGCATAGTTAGTTTTAGCCTGTGATCAAGTGGTCAAAGGTTTTTCTTAGGCACCCAGATCCAGTAAAGCTTCTACCCTTTGCCAATGTATTTTGTATGGCTTGTGGAATGCCTTCATAGTTCAGGGAGGTTTTGATGCTACCCTGCATTCAAACAGAATTCAGCAGTTCACAAATAACATTTCTGGTTGCCCCTGCATGGGTTGCTCCTACCTACAGCATGTATACAGCCCAAACTAGGGATACGTTTTATCTTAGCAGGGCCCATTTTGATGGTTTCTTTCCCTAGGTCTCTCTGCAAAATGTCTGGCTGGTCTGCTCTTTTCTGTCTGCTACTAATATATAATTGCTTTTCTAATTTTCACTACTATGATCTCTATGGTTTTCAACAACACCTTTAGGCATGAGTTCCTTCATGCTCTGTTCTAAAGAAAGTCAGCCTCCATAGGCTGTGCAAGTATGCTGGAGCTAGGTGAGGAAAGTGTGATATGGCAGCCTGTTTCTTCTAGAGTGACACCTCTGCCCTATGAGCCCTTGAAGTCCTTGTCTGACAAGTACAACATCTGGGTCCTGGCCCTAGACCTGGGCGGGAGAAAATAGGAGTTGCCAGTCTTCTCCAACTGCCTCTCATAGTTTGCTGTACCTGCCTAGGAAACAGACTTCATCTTAAGAGTGGGAGCTGGGCCGGGGATGAGAGCCCTCCATCTTCTTGGCCATTTTTGCCCAGAATAAATCTTCCACAACATAAAACTAGAGGGCAGAATTAGAGTCACTAGCAGCCTGCCCATCCTGGAGTGAAACTATACCCTATAACCAGAAGTTAGTGAAGAAGAGAGCCCTTGTATTTTTTGTTTGTTTGCCATTTGGCTGTGCCCACCTAGAATAAATTTTCTGCAATACAAAGCTAGGAGGAGAAGTAGGAGCAAGTCCTGGATCATATGCCACGTATGACAACTGTTCTTACCAAGATTCCATAAATGTTCTTAAATAAATGCTTCTCAATTTGTTGCATGCCCTTAAACCAATTTCCTGACACTTTAAACAGTTGTTTCTGATAAAAATTTTACCAGTTTAATGGTTATTTCACTAGTGAGGGTGTCTGCTGAGCTTCTCACACAGCCATTCCAGAAGTTGGTCTGTCACAATTATTTATCTTAATTCAAGAACATACTTAGCGAGCACTTACTACATGCCAGGTGTTATAGGCACTTGGTTTAAGTAAGAGCTTTATTAAGGTACAGTTGAAATACATTAAATTGCACATGTTTAAAGTATATTATTTGATGAGCTTTGACATATGTATGTACCATCACCATAATCAAGATGGTGAACATATGTCAAAGCTCATTAACACCAAAAGTTTCTTTCTGCCATTTGAACTGCCACCCACCCTTCCCTGGCCTGCTCCACAGGCTTGATCATCTTTCTGTCACTATAGATTAATTTTTGTGCCTATTTTTAATTTATAAAGCTGGTTGGTGGCGAAGTTTATCCTTTACTAAGTAACACACCTCAGCCAGATTGCTCTTTTCTTGTGAGCAGAATATTTTAGGGATTTTCTTTTTGTCTCTAGGGCAAGATTCCTCAACAGGAAACAAAGATTCCAGTAACCTCCCTCCTCCCTAAAGGGAGCTTTGGTGACTGGCTCACCAGATTCATGAATATACGTTTATAGAACCCCAAAATGGCAGCGGCATTTGACTCCTGCTTGGGTTGATAAATCCAAGTACTTGCATTTAAAGAATTGTGGGCAAGAGAACAAGCGATACATTACTCCCCAGGGTTCTTCTCACTGTTTTTGCCCACATGCTGCCAAGGGCTATTAAACAACCCAGTGTATTCCCATGGCCCTTCAGGTGAATGATTATAAACTTCTAGCAAAATCTGAAGGACTCAGCGTGGCTTAGTTTCTACATGAACCCAGGAATTGAATCCCCAAATCATGTACATGATATTGCTCCTTTCACTCTCCAATGGGGAAATGATACTGCAGCTCCAAGGGGCTTAACTGCTATTAAATGGAATCGATCCTAAGAGCAACGATTTATTGCTTGCCTACCATATGCCAAGCACTGTGCTAAGTGGTACAGAATTGTTAACCTCATTTATAATACTCACAATAAATACTTGGTATAATTGTTCCCCATTTTATACAAGATAAAGCTGAGGTAAGGTGAGGTCAAAGGACCTGTCCTAGATCATACAGCTAGTGAATGGCCGAGGTGGAATTCAAACTCAGATCTGACACCAAGACTACCCTCTGTTCACTCTACTATAATGTCTGATTGCCAGGCTTAGGGATTTCCCTCCACACCCCAAAATCCTCTCATAGAAGATAATTCTAACGATGTGACCTTTCACCAGTGTGGCACTAAGAACCACTTGGGTCCCTGTATTTTTATTGCTCTTATGCAAACCTACATCATCCTGTCGGAGGAATTAAAATACCAATTCATATAAATGTTCCTTCTCAGAAAGAACACAGGAATCATATTATCCAGAAGACCTGTGAATGAAATTCATATTCACGCTGTGATTTTTACTGTTTACATGACAATGAACTACAGAAATTGGATTATATTCCAAACATCAATGATTAGCGCCTTGGGATCTTATAATACTTAAAAAAAAAAAAGTCTCACCAATAGCTATCCATGCAATATAGAACTCTAATTCAGTTGTGCTGTGTCAGAAATTGGCAAAGATATCTACTGCAATATTTTTACAAGAACTACTTTCACAAAATTGAGTCCAGTCCACCAGTTTATGTTATATCTCATATAAGACTGCCATTCTTTAAAGGGCTAAAAAGAGAGTGAATGGAACAGAGCTACTTGGCTCAAACCAGAAATGCAAGTTCAAAGCAGTTACTGACTCTCCTCAGTAGAGGGCAGTGGTAGGCAGGACCAACTGGCAGGAAGAGAGGGACATTAACTTCTATTGTGTACCCACTAAGTGCTCAGGCACAGTGCTTAATGTTTTATAGATAGTATCTCGTGAATCCTGACAATGACCCTATGAAGGAAGGATAATTAGCACTCAAAGAGTCTCAAAGAGGTTAAATAAATTGAAAACAGATCTGGTGCCCTCCAATTCAACTCTACCATACTGTTTCAGGAGAGGTACTATTCCAAAGTCCCATAACTGGGTACTTATACTGATTAACTAAAAGAGCAGACTCACCTAGAACATGGCATCTTACATATGATGGGATCTTAAAGATCTGGACTGGCTGGAATAATGGGAAGCATTTAACAAGAATATCATGTAACAAGTTCCAAACTTTGGAGCCAGTGACAAGGTGAAAATTATCTATAGAAGTGGTTCAGAGGAACCTGATACATGGGAAACAGTTGAGGGACCTGGAGAAGATTAGACCAGGGTGCCTGGCACTAGGAAGGTGCTCAAAAATATTGAAAAAACTGAATTTAGAAAATATGTCATGAGGAATCCAACACTGTCATTAACTACCCAAAAGGCAGTTAGTTATTAAGAAGGTACAGATCATTTTGTATGGACCAGTTGGAGGCAGATTTTAGTTCCTTAAAAGGAATAATCTTCTAAAAGACAGAGAACCCTCTAGAAGGGGGAGCAACTCAAAACTGGTAGGAGTTGCTTTGTGAGATTAGGTTATAAAGATGACCTTCAGGAAGCCTTTTAACTCCAGGGTGCTTAGATTTTTGAGCTGGTCAAGATTCCTAGAATGGTTTCTTTACCCTTGTCAAGTGAAGGTCTTAATGTTTTCCAAGAAGTAACTGGTTGGTTCACAACACTTAGAAGCCAAAGCATTCAGACCAAGAACAACTCTACTAAGATGTACTTGTCCACAGACCTCCTAAGAAATTAATTATAGGAGAAATTCTGAGACTGCCTCACAAGAGGGAGCCAGTGGTGTTCCATTGGAATCTGGGAATTGGACCAATTCACTTGAAGGCTACAAATGTACCTTTCGCTCAAAGAAACAAACAAAAAAGGTCAAAAAGTTTAATCATTCCATTAAACAATAGGTCCCTGAAATACACATACACAGGGTATGATACCAAATAAAGCCCCCTGATAATGGAATTCAGAAATATGCAACCCCAGCCACATCTGGATAAATAATTCAGTTACTTAATCAGCATTTACCTGGTTCAGCATGCTGTATGCCAGTCTCTGTTCTGGCTAATGGAGATAACAGAGATAACAAGATACAATTCCCACCTTTGAAAAGATCACAATGTAACAGAGAGATCTCCTCATAGATGATTTACTTCCCAGTATGAACAATGTTAGAATAGTTCTGTAAAAAGGAGATGGGGATATTCTAGAAAGGGTACAACATGTGCAAAGACAAAGCAGTGGGAAAGATCTTGGTGTACTTGAAGAATATAGTTTGTCAGGTATGGATTGGTTAGGGCATAAGATGTGTGAAGAAGTGGTGAATCAACTTCTTGATGTTCTTGCTATGGGGAGATTCTCTCTAAAACTAGACTTTTGAGATTAACATATACATACTACTATATATAAAATAGATAATCAACAAGGATCTACTGTATAGCACAGGGAACTCTACTCAATATTCTGTAATAAACTATATGGGAAAAGAATCTGAAAAAGAATGAGTATATGTATAAGTGAACCACTTTGCTGTACACCTGAAACTAAAACAACATTGTAAATCAACTATACTCCAGTATAAAATAAAAATTAAATTTAAAAAATAAAACTAGAGTTTCAGCAAGCTTACCAATTGCTGATACCCTGAACTGGCTTCCACTGCTGACCCCAGACTGGGCTGTGCCCTCGCCACTAGACATCTGGTTGTTAGAAGACCTCCGTCATCTATCTCTTGAGGATTGTCAAAGCCACAGTGAACTGGTCTTGGACAACAGAGACACTTCTTGGGGACCTGGAGCTGGTCATAAGCCACCAACAAAAGTGGGAAGCCACCTCATTATTTTGGCCTCCTCCAGGCAACACTTCCAGGAAGGGAAGGATTATTATGGAGGTCTTTGCTAGAATCTAGGCGATGAGATTCTAATACTGAGAGACCAAAAAGGAGTGCCATATGTGCCAGCCCACCTGGTCAACATCAGCTACTAAAGGCCCATGCTTTACCAGAGGAAAGTGTCCAAAGGGCTTCAGTCAGGAATCCTTATTGCTGTTATTACAGGCCCTTCCTAAAGGGATGAACTTCTGAATTTGTCAGTAGCTTTCTTCTTAAAATGGTTCCAAGAGGTCCTATTTCTATAGCTATATCTCTTCTGAAGCAGTCAAGTCTCTGAATTATTTCTAACTGCATTTACCTCAGTTGATTTTAAGGACTATAAAGAAAGAAACCTTATAATGTTCATCATCATCCTTCATCACCCTCAAGCAAATGGTCAGGTTGGAAAATGGTAGACAGTAGTAGTACAGTGCTGGGCATTTAATAAAAGCTCTCCAACCACAGCTTGGTTAAGATTGTTCTGAAATGGGTTACTAGAAGAGGTTGGCCATTAAGACTTGTCAAGCCATTAAGACATCATTTAATATATCACTCCATATGTCTTTCTTGCTCAATAAAAAGGGGATAAAATTTTAAGACTTGTCTTTGTTAAATTCACCCAAGGTTTCATAAAGACATACATATAGAAGAATGTAATTTTAGAAGCACTGTTAATTGAACCCATCTTTATTCATTTATAATAAGACAATTAGTTTTGTTAAGACTTATGAGGCAAGGAGAGAATTCTATCATTCTAATTGAAATCATGGAGTCTATGCTAAACATAGTTCAGAATATAGATGGACCCATGTGGTACCACTGCTTTGATTAACTGTGAAATTGTTGCTTCTAGGGTGATGTGACAGTGGGACAAAACAATATTGGCACTTCTATCTTCAAGAAATATCAGGCATTGAATCCTCAGCTATGTCTCCTAGGGGAACAATAAAGAACTAGTATTTCTTCACCCACTGGTATAACTCAGACCTAGCCTTGCCAAAAGGGTGTTTCTCTATCACTATGGCAAAATAATGTTAGCTAAGGAGCTAATGATATTCTGCATACCAAGCAGAGCTGGGGTTCATTGTTAAATTTTGGTCCAGGTTTGTTTTTGAGATGGTTTGGGGGAGGGTGACCATAGTCATTTTCTTTAGTAACATTGAACTGTATTGTTGACAGCTCTTTGTCCAATTTTCCTACTACCCAACATGAAACTAACCAACACCATCAGGGAAATACAAAGTCTGCTCTGACCCTAGAACTGTTCCTGATCATGTCAAATACATGCTGTCTCTACTTTACATTATTAGTGTTTAATTATTGTTAACATAGAACTTTCTTTTCTCTGATTGTTTCTTGAGAATAGATGTCATGTCTCCTTAGCTAAACAGTAAGACTTAAGACAGCAGCATAGGGCAGTGAGAAGAATGGGCTTTGGAATAAGGCATATCCAAGTTTGAATTCCCCCTCACTAGCTATAAGTCACAAAAGTCCTACAGATATTATTAGTCCCCTCATCGATAAAGTAGGGAAGATGCCATCTACCCCATAGGATGGCCTTAAGAATATGTAAAGTGCTTGGCACATTTCTGTAAGTGAAAGTTACCTCCCCCTTTCGTCTCTACGATTCCTACATCTGGGAAGATAACACAGGATGTTCTAATCAGGTGTTCAATAAATCTTGACTAAACAGAGGATAAACATTTTATTCCATGCTTTTTGTTCCCAATATTTACAAGGATTCCTTTTCCTGATCTCCCTCTAGCTTTAACCCAGGTTTAGTCACTCCTGGCTGCACATGGTTCTTCAATAGCAGACTAAGCCCTCCGGGAAATGTGGTCTGTAAGCACCTCCTATTCTGATAGAGCAGACAGGGTAAGTCTCACCCACACCTTAATCCTAAGGAATGTGCCTTTTTTCTTCTCTTTTGATGCACTGGCTTAGAGCCACATCTTCTCCCTGGGGAAAACAGACAACAGACAATCTGTGATTGCGTCTGTTTCAGAGCAGGAAGATGGCCACCTGTCTTACTTTTCAGATGATTAACCCCATTATCCAGATTCCCTTTACAAGCAGTATGAGGGAACCCCTGATGTGGCTTAAGGCCTGCTGGGAAGGGCTCCCTGAAAAGTACTACTCTCTCATCCCTTCTTTCCTTTCTACCCCGAAAGGTTAAAAAAAGAAACCTGCCTTCTCTAAGGGCTCTCTTTTAAAACACATTGCTAAGTCACTAATCAAGGACGATTGCCTAAAACTTAAGATAACTCTGAAAGCCCTTTATGTGAGAAAATAGATTTAAAATATTGTCTTCCAAAGGAGAAAAACCGATTCCAGTTTTGAATCCTCCTTTGTGCCAGATAGACCCTGCAACGACAGGGAGAGTCTGTCGCTAGAAATTGTCAGGTGAGCTCAGGGCCTAGATTCAGGCTACACTAATTTGTGTCACCTTCTGAGAGGACACAAACTAGGAAGATTTCTTTTACTTGATTATTCCTAGATATACTTTGGGGGCTGTAAGTTCACCCATCCATCCCTTACACAGCTGAGTTATGACAGCACAGACACAGTCCCACAGACAGCCACACGCTTTTACACAGCCACACACATGACTGCACACGTTCACACATACAGTTCCATATCCTCCAGAGCGCAGAGGTGAGACAGGGAGCCCCTGAGAGATGGACTGTCCTGGGAAAAGAGATTGATTATGGGGAAGGGTAGAGGATAGAAAAGAGAGAGAATTCCCAGGCTAGTAGGTAGTTCTTTGTTGGCACTTCCACTGGATCACTTGAAGGACTTGAATACCAAGGGCCTCTTCTTTGATGACTCTGATGTTCCCACCTTAAAGCACTTCCTGCCTCAGTTCATGGCCACTCTCCAGAGGTCTATGACCTCCCTGCCTTGGAGAATATTTGCAGAATCAAAATGGTGTCGTGCTTTAAGAGAGTTGCTCTCCCAAAAGCAGTGGAGGAGACTTTGAAGGAGCTTAAAGGACTGTTAATGTTACATGGGGTTCTAACCTCATGATGTGCAGCCCATGTGGGTAATAATTGAAAGAACAGCTTTCTGCTGAACAAATTATTATCAGGATCATTCCCACTAATGTGCCTTTCTTCATCACCTCACAGAAAGGTATCTAATACATTCCAGTGTTCCTGAGAACAAGGCCTAGCACTGAGCTGTCCTGTCCATTACCTACCCACTGGCCACATGTGAGTACTGAGCACTTAAATGTGACTAGTCTAAACTGAGATGTGTTTGTAAGTTTATTATACACACCAGACTTCAAACACTTAATATGAAAACAAGAATGTAAAATGTCTCATTAATAACATTTTATATTGATTACATGTTGAAATGTAAACACTTTGGATATATTAGGCTAAATATAGATTAACATTTCTTCCAATTTTTTACTTGAAGTATAGTTGATTTACAATGTTTCAGGTATACAGCAAAGTGATTCAGTGAAAAAGAATATATATATTCTTTTTCAGATTTTCCATTATAGGTTATTACAAGATATTGACTATAGTTCCCTGTGCTTTACAGTAGGTCCTTATCATTTATTTATTTTATATATAGTAGTGTGTATCTGTTAATCCCAAACTCCTAATTTATCCCTGCCCCCCTTTACTCTTTGGTAACCCTAAATTTGTTTTCTATGTCTGTGAGTCTGTTTCTGTTTTGTTAAATAAGTTCCTTTGCATCATTTTTTTAGATTCTACATACAAGTGATATCATATGATATTTGTCTTTCTCTGTCTTACTTCACTTAGTGTGATAATCTCTAGGTCCATCCATTATTAAAATTTATGTCGCCTCTGGTTTTTTTTTTCTCAAGGTTGCTTTGGCTATTTGGGGTCTTTTGTGTTTCCATAAAAATGGTAAAATTTTTTGTTCTAATTCTGTGAAGAATGCCATTAGTAGTTTGATAGGGATTGCATTGAATCTGTAAATTGCTTTGGGTAGTATAGTCATTTTCATAATAGTGATTCTTCCCATTCAAGAACATAGTATATTTCTCCATCTGTTTATGTCATCTTTAATTTCTTTAATCAGTGTTTTATAGTTTTCTGAGTACAAGTCTTTCGCCTCCTTAGGCAGGTTTATTCCTAGGTATTTTATTCTTTTTGTTGCAATGGTAAATGGGAGTGCTTCCTTAATTTCTCTTTCTGATTTTTCATTGTTGGTGTATAGGAATGCCAGAGATTTCTGTGCATTAATTTCGTATCCTGCAATCTTACCAAATTCATTGATTAGTGGGATAGGGAGGATGGGAGGGAGGCTCAAGAGGGAGGGGATATGGGGACATGTGTGTATACGTATGCCTGATTCATTTTGTTATGCAACAGAAACTAACACAGTATTGTGAAACAGTTATACTCCAAGAAAGAGCTATTAAAAAAAATGGATTGTTTCTTTGAAGAGTTTACTCTCAATTGGGAAAAACAGAGGGTAAAAAGATAATTTTGATATGATGTGGAATGTGCTCTAAGATAAAAACAGGATTCTGTGGATTCTTACTGTAATGCTTCATGCAAGAGGCAATAATAAAACTGGTTTATAAAGAGTGGTATTTTTAAAAATTTTATTGGAGTATAGTTGATTCACAATGTTATGTTAGTTTCAGGTGTATAGCACAGTGATTTGGTTATACATATACATGTATCCATTCTTTTTTAGATTCTTTTCTCATATAGGTTATCACAGAATATTGAGTAGAGTTCCCTGTGGTATACTGTAGGTCCTTATTGTTAATCTATCTTATATATAGTATTGCGTGTATGTTCATCCCAAGTTCCTGATTTATCCCTCCCACCGACCACATTTCCCCTTTGGCAACCATGTTTGATTTTGATATCTTTAAATCTGTTTCTGTTTTATACATAAGTTCATTTGTATCATTTTTTAAAAAATTAGATTCCACATATGAGTGATATCATGTGATATTTGTCTTTCTCTGTCTTACTTCACTTAGTGTGATAATCTCTAGGTCCATCCATTATTAAAATTTATGTCGCCTCTGGTTTTTTTTTTTTTTTGGCCACTCTGTGCAGCCTGTGGGATCTCAGTTCCCCGACCAGGGATAAAACCCGGGCCCTGGCAGTGAAAGCACCGAGTACTAACCACTGGACCACCAGGGAATTCCCTCGCCTATTTCTTTTTACTTTTTTAATGTGACTACTTGATCACTTACAATGGCATATACATAGCTCTCATTATATTTATATTGGACAGCACCAGCCTAGAACCAAGCCTGCCACATAGTTGACATCCTATAAATGTTTGTTGAAGGAACAAAAGAACAACAACAACAAAAGGGACAAGAACTTTAATGGAGGTATCAAGGAATGGTTGGTTCAGCCCTGGGTTTAATCCAATCCCTTTCCACTTCCTTCTGAGTCTCCAAGTCCAAGAGGGGCAAATTGTATTGCTGGGACTCCTTATGTGACCCTTTAAAGCCCCTTTAACTAGCATTAAATAGATTTAGGATATTTGAAAGAACATTCTTGAAAGGAAAGGCTGTATTCATATGGCTCTGACTCATCTGATATAAGGTAAGCATTTTGGGGGGAGCATCTCAAGTACTGAAAGCCAAAAGAAAACCTTTGGGAGTTGGATATGATGGAGTTTGTAAACCATTGCTTGAGATTTCATTCATCTTCTGGGACTAAATAAGATACTCTTACCCCAGGGAACTTCCTGAAGCATTTGGGAAGAGGAGAGGTAAAGTTATTTGATGTCTCTTGGTAGCTCCAAATTACTAGGCATCATAGTTATGGGAAATAGGGAGAAATGGTGTTAGAAAATGTAAGTGTTTTTAATGACATTTCAGCAGAGCAAGATTATCTTTCCCTTCAGAAAGTCTAAGTGTTCGGCATACAACAGAGCTTAGGACCTAATAAATGTTCCCTGAATCAATGAATGATTAGTAACACAGAAAAAGAGGCAATGTACTATATTAGAGCAAGTATAGGATTAATAGTTGGGGGAAACTGGGGTTGATTACTGGCTCTTCTTCATACTAGGAGTACAGCCTTGTGGTGCAATCTATTTAAACTCCCCAGGCCTCCATTTCCTCATCCATAAAATGGACCTAATTGTCTTAAGGCCATTATGAGGATTTAACATGTTAATGCATGAAAAACACTTATCTCTCTACCTAACATACCGTAAACACTCAATAATTGGTAGCTATTCTACCCAAAGACAGTGAAGAGGACTTCCTAAATCAATGTTACACATCTCATCACCAAGTAACATCATTTGTTTTTACATAATTGCTAATGAGATCCTTAGCTGGCAAAAAGTGAGGAGCCTCAGTGTTGTTCTCTTAGAGATCTCTGGAAAAAAACTTGCTTTCAAGTAGTAGCCAGGTCTGGAAAAGAGCTACAGGCCTGGAGGCAAATCATCCATTCATCCATCCAACATATTGAGTGTCAAGCACTGTTCTAGACAACAGGGATCTAGCAATATACAAAACAGACAAAGATTCCTGTTGTTATGGAGTTTTATTTCTAATAAAAAAAAATAGGGGACTTCCCTGGTGGTCCAGTGGTTAAGAATCTGCCTTCCAATGCAGGGGATGCGGGTTCAATCCCTTGTCGGGGAACTAAGATCCCCCATGCCACAACTAATCCTGCACACCACAACTACTGAGCTCACGTGCCTCAACCACTGAGCCCATGTGCCGCAACTAAGACTCGACACAGCCAAAAAAAAAAGAAAAAAAGGCATAAATTTGTTTTCAGAAAATTGCTTCAATCATTTATGTTCCCTAACTGGATTTGAAAACCACTACCTCCAGGGACAGTAATGACCTCAAATGGACAATTCTAGGCCTCGCCTGAGGCCCAAAAGGATTGTGTGCTGCTTCAGCACCTCTGCCACTCCTCTGGAATAGTCAGGAACTCCTGGCTATTCAATTCAGTCCCTCCTTAGCTCAAATTAATCAAAGGGTTTAGAAGTCCCCTGCCCCACACCAAGGTCTTCATCACCTTCCCTTCCTGCTGCCCACAGAGAGATTACCCTAACACCCTCTAGCAAGTGAAATGCACTTCAAGTGATGTGCTTATGTCCAATCCCCAGAAGGTGAACAATATCTAGGGCACTACTATTGGAAAAGTACATTGTCTCATTCTCTCTGCTGCTAGCTTTGCCGTAGGAGGTACCATGGTACAATGAAAGTAGCATGGGATTTGGCATCAAAATGATCAGGATTCAAATCCTAGCTCTGCAGTATACTGTGGGGCTTTGGGCAGACCGTTTTAACTCTTTGAGCCTCCATCTACTCACCTGTGAAATGGGTATCTCCCTCACAGGTTTATGAGGAGTACTTAAAGGGCACAGTGCCTAGCACAGAATTGGTATTCCAGAACCATTCATTCTCTTCTCCCCAAAGTCCTTCCAACTAAGTTGGGTAGTATTTCAGAGACAGTGTAAAAGCTATTTTTGGTGGGATTAGGACTAAGCAATTACCTCTCAGAAGGCTCAGACTGGATAGCTTCCCACCTCTGCATTCAGTAATATCATGTTAATAACTTGAAACTGACTATGGTGGGAGTATACCCACTATGGAAATCACAAATTCAACAAATCAGGTTTTATTTATTTAATTTCCCTGGAGGTCCTGTTTACCAGCACACCACTGGCTTAACCCCCAAACAGAGGGACAGCTCAGGGACTAAGAGAAGGCAATTACACACTTGCCATTTTGAAATAGAGAACTTTCTATAGGTTGAACAAAAACTGCCATGAAATATAGCTCTTTAGAACTTCTACACAGAATATTTTATATGCCACATTAAAAATTCTTGGGGCTTCCCTGGTGGCGCAGTGGTTGCGCGTCCGCCTGCTGATGCAGGGGAACTGGGTTCGCGCCCCGGTCTGGGAGGATCCCACATGCCGCGGAGCGGCTGGGCCCGTGAGCCATGGCCGCTGAGCCTGCGTGTCCGGAGCCTGTGCTCTGCAACGGGAGAGGCCACAACAGAGGAAGGCCCGCATACCACCAAAAAAAAAAAAAAAAAAATTCTTATTGTTCCCCAAATATAAAGATCAGCAACATAGGAAACCACAAGTATCATCACAGGGTCAAGTACACAGCAGGTGCTTATGTCAAATGCATAAACCCAGGAGAAATTATGTGCCCCCTTTGGCCAAAGAAATAGAACTAGCAGTTTGAGAAAAACACTCATGATTTGGTAATGAAATAAAATCTCAGGAGAAAAGGACTTTAGGAGAGAGATGAGAGCACAAACCATAATGCTGGGAGAGAAAGAAGTTCTGGAAGGGTAAATAGGCTCAAGGCAAGTGAAAAGGTGGGACACAGAATCGAAAGGAAGAGGTCCATGGTAGGGTACAGAAGGGGTACACGGAGGAAATTGACAAATGGAACAAGATCCTGAAAAGGTAATAGGAATAGAAATTTGGGAGTTATACTTTATCTGGGAATAGATTTTATAATTTGTTTTAGTGATCTTATTCTTTATAAAAATCATCACAATTATTACTTTCTCAAACTACTGCATTTAACACCTTTGTTGATCTATAATTTACATATGACAAAATTCACCCATTTAAAATGTACAATTTAATGAATTTTAGCATATTTATAGAGTTTTGCAACTATCACCCAATCTAAGTTTAGAATATGTCCATCATCCTAAAAACACTTGTGCCATTTACAGTCAGTCCCCATTCCCATACCCAGCCCCAGGCAACCACCAATTACTTTGTCTGTATAGATTTGCTTTAAAAAAAAACAAACACTCCATATAAATGGAGTCATACAATTTGACCTTATGTGTCTGACTTCTTTCACTAAGCATAATGTGTTGGAGGTTCATTCATATAGTGGCATGTAACAGTGCTTCATTTCTTTTCATTGCTGAAAAATATTCCATTGTATGGATATACCACACTTTATCCATCCATCATTTGATGGACATTTGGGGTGCTTCTGCTTTGGGACAAGTGTGAATAATGATATTATGAACATTCACATACAAGTTTTGATGTGAACATGTTTTCATTTCTCTTAGGTAAATAGGTATCTAGGAGTAAAACTGTTGATTCATATGGAAATTCCACATGTAACATTTTGTGGAACTGCTAAACCATTTTCCAAACAACTGCATCATTTTACATTCCCAACAGCAATGTATGAGAGAGTTCCAATTTCTCCACATCCTCACCAACAGTTGTTATTGTCTTTTAAAATAATTATTATGGCCATTCTAAGAGTGAGAAATATTATCTCATTGTGGTTTTGATTTTCATTTCCCTAATGTCTAAGGATGCTGCATATCTATTCATGTGCTAGTGGCCATTTGTATATATTCTTTGGAAAAAATATTTATTCAAATTCTTATCCTGATTTTTAATGGGTTATTTGTCTTTTTAGTCAGTACTAAAGTTGTAAGAGGTCTTTATATATTCTGAATTCAAATACTTTAGAAGATATATCATTTAGAGGTATATTCTCCCAGATTTTGGGGTGACATTTCAGTTTCATGATGGTATCTTTTAAAAAGTGAAAAAAATTAATTTTGATTAAGTCCAGTTTACCATTTTTTCTTTTAACACTTGTGCTTTTTTGTCATGTCTAAAAATCTCTGGAACCCAAGATCGTGAAGATTTACTCCTATGTTTTCTTCAAAGAGTTTTATAGTTTAAGGTGTTATACTTAGGCCTATTATAAATTTTGAGTTAATTCTTTGTGTATGGTGTGAGGTCAAGGACCAAATTCATTATTTTGCATGCGGATAGCCTATTGGCTAAATACCAATTTTAGTCAATCCTATTGGCTAAATCCTATTAGCTAAACATCATTTCTTCCCTTTGAAATTTCTTGGCAATTTTGTCATGAATCAATTGATCAAAAATGTAAGGGCTTATTTCTGGGATCTCCACCGATCTCCATTAATCTATATGTCTGTCCTTATGCCAGTACCACACTGACTTGACTACTGTGGCTTTGTAGTAAGCTTTGAAATGAGCAATTGTAGGTCTTCCAAGTTTTATCTTTTTCAAAATTGCTTTTGGCTATTCTGGGTCCCTTGTATTTTTATGTGAATTTTAAGATCTATCTGCTTGCCATTTTCTGAAAGAAAAAAAAAGTCACCTGGGATTTTGATAGGGATTGTGTTGAATCAGTAGACCCATTTGGTGAGTACTGACATCTTAACAATATCATCTTCTAATTCACGAACATGGGATATCTATTTATTTAGGTCTTATTTCATTGCTTTCACTAATGTTTTATAGTTTTCAGTGTACAAGTCTTGCACTTTTTGTCAAATATATTCCTAATTATTTTACTTTTGGTGCTATTACAAATGGAAATTTTTTTTCAATTTCATTTTCAGATTGTTCATTGTTACTGTACAGAAATACAAGTGCCTTTTAATGTTGACATTGTATTCTGCAAACATGATGAATTTCTTTATTAGTTATAGTAGTTTTTTTAGTGGATTCCTTAGGGTTTTCTATGTATAAGGTCATGTCATCTACAAATGAAGACAGATTTACTTTTTCTTGTCTGGTTGCCCTGGCTAGAAGCTCCAGTAAAATGTTGAATATAACTGGTGAGAGCAGACATCCTCATCTTCTCATCTTAAGTGGAAAACATTTAGTCTTTCTCTATTAAATATGATGTTACCTGTAGGATTTTGATAGATGCCCTTTATCAGCTTGAGGAGTTCCTTTCTCTTCCCAAGTTGTTGAGGGTTTTTATCACGAATGGGTATTGATTTTTGTCAAATGCTTTTTCTGCATCTATTGAATTGATCATGTTCTTTTTGTACTTTATTCTACTAATGCAATGTTTACATCGACTGATTTTTGGATGCTAAACACCCTTGTATTCCTAGGATAAATCCCACTTGGTCATGATGTATAATCCTTTTTATATGCTGTTGGGTTCAGTTTGCAAGTATTTTGTCCTGGATTTTTACATAAGGGATATTGGTCTCTAGTTTTATTTTCTTGTGATATCTTTGGCTTTGGAATCAAGGCAATACTTGTAAAATGCATTGGATTGTTCCCTCTTCTATTTTTCTGGAAGAGTTTGTGAAGGATTGGTATTAACTCTTCTTTACATGTTTGGTAGACTTCACCAGTGAAGCTATCTGGGCCTGGGCTTTTCTTTGTGGGAAGATTTTTAAAATACTAATCCAGTCTCTTTATTTATCATAAGACTATTCAGATTTTCTATTTCTTCTTGAGCAGTTGTGACCATTTTAATTTTTCCAATAATTTTTCCATTTCATCTGTTATCGAATTTGTTGGCATACAGCTGTTCATAGTTTTTTCTTACCATTTTTATTCACTCTTATGTAAGTTCAGTAGTGATGTTCCCTCATCATTCTTGATATCAGTAATTTCATTCTTCTTTTTCTCAATCAATATATTTAAAGGTTTGTCAATTGTTATGGGATGAATTGTGTCAACACAAAATCCATATGTTGAAGCCCTAACTCCCAGTATCTCAGAATATGACTGAACTTGGAGGTAAGGCCTTTAAAAGAGGTAATTAGGTTAAAATGATGCCATTGGGTTGGGCCCTGATCCAATGTGACTGGTGTCCTTATAAGAGTATGAAATTTGGACAAAAGAGACAACAAAAGCATGCATGTGTACAGAGGAAAGACCATGTGAGAATAGTAAAAAGGGGGCCATCTGAAAGCCAAAGAGAGAAGTCTCAAGAGAAAACAAACCTGTTGACACCTTGATCTTTGACCTCTAGCCTTCAGAACTGTGAGATAAATTTCTGTCATTTATGCTACCAATAGAAAATGGATATTTTCTAATGTATCATTTAAACTACTTTAATTTTTCACTCTATTTCTTAAAGTTATTTTCTTATTTGTTGCTCTGGGGATTACAGTATACACCATAACTTATAATACTCTAGTTTTATACTAACTTAATTCCAATAAAATATAAAAAGTTCACTTCACTATAGCTCTATCCCCTACCTCCTCCTTTGTATTACTAATGCCATATATGGCTATATACTTTACAAACCCAACATCAGTGTTATAATTGTTTATTTAAATAATCATATGCTCTTTGAATGAACTAGGAAAAGAAAGGGAAAACTATATAAAGGTTTTTTTTTTAATTGAGCTTCTTATTTACCATTTATGGTACTCTGTTTCTTCCTGTGGATTTGAGGCACTCTCTGGTGTCACCTTCTTGCTCTACTATCACTTCCTTCCCTCCCTGCTACTTTGTGCTGTCATTGTTAAGTATATTTCCATACGCTACAGGCCCCAAAATTCAATTATACAGATATCTTAAATGCTATTGTTTTTTAAATCAATTAAAGAAAGATGAGAAGAAATATGCAATTATACTGTATTTTACAGTTACTACACAATTACCTTTACTAGCACTCTGTTTTTTTCATGTGGATTTGAATTACTGTGTGATGTGATTTCCTTTCTGCCTGAAGAACTTCCTTTAATATTTCTTGTAAGGCAAGTTTGTTATCAATGATTTCTCTCCACTTTTGTTTATCAGAGAATGTCTTTATTTTGCCTACATTTTTGAAAGTTTTGCTGGATATAGGATTCTTGTTTTCTTTCTTTTTTTTCCCCCTTTAAGCACTTTGAATATATCACCCCTCTGCCTCTGGTCTCTATTTTTTTCTGATGAAAAGTCAGCTACTGATCTTATTAAGGTTCACTTATACATGATGAGTCATTTTTTATCTTTCTGCTCCCATGATTTTTCCTTTGGCTTTCAACATTTTAACTATGATATGCCTAGGTGTAGACCTTGGTAGTTTTTGCAGGTGTAGACTAATGATTTTTACAATGTTTTGGAAGTTTCCACCCACTATATCTTCAATTTTTTTCCTACTCCATTCGCCCTCTCCTCTCCTTCTTGTACTCCCATCATGTGTATGTTGGTGCACTTAATAGCGTCCCATAGGTTTCTGGGGCTCTGTTCATTTTTTTTTCTGTTCTTCAAACTGTACAATCTCTAATTATTTATCTTCAAGTTCACTGATTCTTTCTTCTTCTAGTCTAATTCTAGTGCTGAGCCCTTCTGGTAAATTTTTCATCTCAGTTATTGTACTTTTCAACTCCATTTCATGTCACTGTTTTTTAAAATATAACTTTTATCCCTTTACTAATATTCTCTCTTTGATGATTCATTGTTATCATATCTTCCTTTTAACATTTTTTAAAAATGAATCCTTTAGTTCTTTAAAAATATTTATAATAGCTATTTTGAAGTGTTTGTCTGCTAAGTACATCATGTGCTGCCCCCCTGCCTCCCCACCAAAGGTAATGTCTGTTGCCTACTTTTTCCCTGCACAATGGTCACACTGTTTCTTTGTATCTGTTGTAATGTTTTGTTGAAAACTGCACATTTTAGATAATATATTGTAGCAATTCTAGATTCTGATTAGTCCCACCACCACCACCACTATGGGCCTTGTTGTCTGGTGGCTTGCCTGAATTAAGTTTGTGAAATCGAATTCCTTTGCATTGTACAACCTCTAATGTTACTGCTCAGTTTTTTCTCCTAGTTTGTTTCCTTGTTTTTAACTACCTCAGAGTTGCTCCTGGGTCAGCATAACTTAATGTTCAGCTAGTGACTGGTCAGAGGTTGCTTATGCCCCTTGAGCCAGTAAGGCTTCAAACTTGATGATGGATCTCTGTGTGGCTTGGGAAATGCTTCTAAGTCAGCTCCACGTTCAAGAAGTGGCTAGTAGCTCTCAAGTGCCCACTCAGGTTGTTTTTGAAGGAATGCAATGTAGCATATGTGCACAGCCTTCCCCACCCCCAGGAATAAGTATGATTTTAACAGGGCTCTTTTTTAGCTCTCTCTCTCTCTCTTTGGTTCTGTTAAACTTCTGGCTGGTCTGCCATTTAATTTGTTGCTCCTTGTTTCATGGAACTATTAGCCTTCTACTAGTTGTTCAACACAAAGATCTGTATTGTTTTTGACAATACAGGAAGGAGTGCGTCCATGCTCTGTTCCAAATGAAACCAGGTCCCTTAACAGAGCTGGAGCTGCTGACCCTCCAGTCTTGCCTAAGCTCCTGCACAGAATTTCTATACTGTTTCACTGGAGTGAGGGTGTGGTGAGGGCCCGATTCTCCCTGAGTGATATCTCTACCCTATAAGCAAGAGCTGGAAGGTGGAGATGGGAGCCCCCATCTTCTTGGTATGCCCTTCTAGGTATGGAATCTCCACCCTACAAGCAGGACCTGTGGGAGGTTGGCACCCCATGGTCTTCTATGGTTGCCTCTTCTAGCATGGAACCTCTGCCCTACACATGGGAACTAGGGTGGGAGGACCCCAGTCTCCTTGCCCATGCCAGCCCAAAATAGAGCTTCCACAACATGAAGCTGAGAGTGTGGGAAGAGAGATGTTGGCAGCCTGTCCCCACTGAGGTGAAACCACTGCCCTATGACTGGGAGCTGGGGCTAAAGGGAGCCCCATATTTTGGCTACAACTGTCCAGAGTAAAGCATCCATAGCATGGAGCTGGGTGGGAGAGATGTGACAACTAGGCTCCCATTGTTTTCACTGAGACTTAGTAGATTTGCTTGAATAAATGTTTCTCAATATATTGAGGTCAATATATATAGGTCAACTTCAGAGACTTTAAATGTTGTTTTTTGATAATTTCATCAGTTAAGTGGTTGTTTCACTGGGAAGAGGGTCTGTCAAACTCCTCACACAGCCTCTCTGGAAGTTCTGCTCCCAAACCACTAATTTTCAAGCCTCTGACTAAGCTTTTCTTAGCCTCTGGAAAACAACCCATTTTCAAATTTGCAGATGGCTTGGCTCCACTTACCAATGGTTTAATTTCTACACTGTAGTCTTCATGCCCACAACAAGAAATAAAACATTTCTCAAATTAATTAGGTGTATGTTCATGTAAGCAGCCACATTCAAGTTAATTTTGTGTTTCATGAATATTGGCCCCTCATTTTTCCAGCAGAAGGTGGGAAGGAAATATTTTCCCATAACCAAATCTTCTTGATACCTGAACTTCATTCCTTTAAGCACAGACACTGCATTTTAGCCATCTTGATGTACTCACTCTAAAATGTCTCCTAAATAACTTAAGCAAAAGGTAGGTGATCCTAACTACTTGAAACAGAGAATGAAGGATTACTAAAAAGGAACCAGCTGCAATCTATCAGAAAGATATCACAAACCCTGTCAATTGTATAGCGGTATCAGACATACTGATAGACACTGTAAAGGGTAGACGTGATACTGTAAAGGGTAGACGTGATACTGCCAAGGAACCCAAATATCAAAATGGTGCACACGTTTACTGTACTCACATTTCAGAGAACAGTCCAAAGAGATAACAGCCTTCCTAATGAAACGGACTGGCCTAGAAATCCACTCTGGTCATGGCACTTTCATATCTCTAAACCTTTTTCATGCCAAAACAAAGGAAGAATCAATGCCTCTTCTTGACATTTGAGGCACCAACCTTCCTTTCCACTCTCAATCTCCATTATTCCCCAACTTGTAACTTTCTTCTACCACATCCATTTCCCTTTCTACTACCTCCTCCTAGTATGTTTCCTTTATCCACACCCTGTTTTGCTAGTCTGAGAGCTCCTTAAGGTCAGGGATTACATTTTGTTCATCTCTAGCCCTAGCACCAGCATGAGGCACAGCAGAATAGACATTCAGTACCTGTTTTATTAATGAATGAAATCCTGCCATCTGAGCCCTTCTTAAATGTCACCTCTACTTTGAGGCCTTTCCTTGTCTCGTGTGGAATGCCTCACTCCTTTAAATTCCCATGGCTTCTTGCTTTTAACCTCTCTAATAATACCTATATCATAGTCTTCCTTGTGCTTTGTTATAATTATTTAAATATCTAGGTAATTACTGCCACTGCCACCCTTCTGTTCTTCACAGAAACAGGGGGAGCAAGAGGCAGACAGACACAGACAAAGGATAACATACTTGGAAAGCATGGACTTTGCCTCATTTTTTAAAAACTTCCTTGTGGTACTTAGCACAATGTTTAGCACATAGGAGTTCAAGAAATATTTGCCAAATTGAATTGCTAAAACATTTGGATATCAGTATGGAGATTTTACTTTAGATCCATACCTCATACCATACACTTCAATAAATTCCAGATGGGTTCAAGAATTAAACACAAAAAAGAAAAAACACCCTGGGGGAGTGGGAGGACAGAATAACATATTTGTCCCAGCTGTGGAGGAGTGGTAAATTTCTGAATATTGAAAAATGAAAGGAACATCAGAGACAGGATGAATGGATCTGAATAAATAAATGTGAAAAAGAACACTTTTGCATAGTGAAATATAATAAAGCACACATAAAAATGAAAGCAACAAAATTGGAAAAATATGTGACAAATATAAATGATAAAGTTGAACTATCCAAAATATAAGGAATGGATAAAAATATAGAAGGTCAATAGATTTTACTTGATAAGTGTTCAAAGAAAATGAATAAGGAAACAGATGGCAAATTATGACATTAAGAAATGTAAAGCTTCATTAAATAAATAAAAATTAAAACAAATGGAGGGTATACATACATACCCATTAAGCTAGCAAAAATATTAAAAATGATAGTGGCTTCCCTGGTGGCGCAGTGGTTAAGAATCTGCCTGCCAATACAGGGGACACGGGTTCGAACCCTGGTCCGGGAAGGTCCCACATGCCGCGGAGCAGCTAAGCCCGTGTACCACAACTACTGAGCCTGCGCCCTAGAGCCCGTGAGCTACAACTGCTGAGGCCCGCACGCCTAGAGCCTGTGCTCCGCAACAAAAGAAGCCACTGCAATGAGAAGCCCGTGCACCGCAACGAAGAGTAGCCCCCGATCGCCACAACTAGAGAAAGCCCGCGTGCAGCAACGAAGACCCAACGCAGTCGAAAATAAATAAATAAATTTATTTAAAAAATAAAAATAATAGCATTCAGTGTTGCAGGGCTGTGAGAAAATAGGAATACTTACACCGTTTAATCTTTTGGGAGTACAATCTGGCAACATGCAACAGCTATAAAACAACTCATACCTTTTGACCTGGTTAGTATATGTTTAGTAACATATCAGAAAGCAATAACTCTGAATAGAAGAAATGCAATTTGTACAGAAACCGTTTACTATATCACTTTTTATAAGAGTGAAAAATTTTAAATAACTTAAATCCCCAGTAATAATAGAATGGCTAAGCAAAATCTGGCATATCAACACAACAGTATACCACAATCTTATATTTTTGTGTGGAAGGCTATCTCCTTATTCCATATTACCAGATTTTTCCTTTTTGTGTTCTCTCCATCCCAGTCGTTCGGCACTCACTCAACTGTCACTGTGCCAATTTCTAGGGTAAACTACCTCCTGAAATCTATGCAGCCTGCTACCCCCAATTCTAATTTACTGCTTGTGTTCCGCTATAACTGAGGGAATGACAGGTTCCCATTAAATTAAGGATCAGTGGGTCTTTCTGAAGTCAAGGCATGAGGGCCTCTTCCCCTGTACCATGGTCTTTGTGACAGCTGTATCAAGATCTCAAAGCCTTCTTTTTTTTTTTTTAACTTATTACTGGGGTCCAGGCTATGTTCTGAGCTCCCGGATAAGTGAGGCATTGCTGCAAATGGTTTTGCCTTAATTACAGGCCTTTAGTAAAACTGTTTGCATTTCATGAACACTATGTTTTTGAACAAAACTCTTTCAGTTCATACTAGAAATATTTTCATATGGAAACACCTCGGATCAGGAAAGATAGCCTTAAACTCTATAAATTATAAGTCTTGAGAATACATGTGGCCATGTTATGATTAAAGAGAAACTTGGGAACAAGTAACAGCAAATTCATTTATTAAGAGTCATGCTCATATGCCTATTGTCAACTAAAATACATTTATTTAAACTTAGGTTTCTTTGGTTTATTACAGATTACTACTGCTTTGAAATAATAGATAATGTGCTTGAATTTCACAAACATATGAAAATTACAGTCTTATATTTATCATCAAAGACCCAATTGCAAACATTTCTCATCAAGGACCCAATCTCAAACTAATTTGTAAAAAACAAAATGTCAGTTCTCTGTGAGTCATAGGTTTTATTTAAGGCCATATACGGTTAGCCTTCAAATCTGAAGTCAATGCAGGGACCAAATACAAACCCTAACATAAACACATTAGAGCCATTTTGTGAAAGGTCTAGACACCAGTCCTACCAAAGAAGTGAATAGACACATTAAAGGCAATTCAAAATAAATAGAAATAAGAACATTTTAGGTGGAAAAAGTGATTGCTGGCAATGTTAAAAGAGAATGATATCTTCATTTTGACCAGTACAACCAACAAAACAAAATACTCAGAAGAAATTTAAGCTGTGAAAACTTGGCCGTGATGACAAGAAGATAAAAAAAGTGAAGAATTTCCCACCTTGGGTCTGTTCCCTGGATGGGGCCAGGGGTGTTAATTCTGCTTGTGTGCTAGAAACAACCATCCTAATAATTCTGCAAGGAATCTGCGAATGGGAGCCATTCCTTAATTTTGCTCTTTCTGCAAATTGCTTTATCTGTAAATCTTTTCCTCTGCCTGTGAACATGAGCTGCTTAGTGCTTTGGCCAGCAACAAATACAGTGTACACTCTTAATTCAACTTTAATGGATCCAAAGCTTCCCATATGTTGAGCATCTGAAATAAAAAGACAATGCAGGTTGATGGGCAGGAAAGGAAAGAAGAGCTCATGGAATCGCAGAATCAAAACCCACTTTCAGAACTTAGATCTGCTGATGTCTGGTGCCGACACTCTGATACACATTTATATGAATTAGATTGGCAGGTTGATAGATTTCTCATGACCAAAGTTGAGTTTCTTGAACTCTTAGGACACTGGAAGAGAATATTTAGACAACAATCATACCAGCAGCAAGCCAGGAAGATGAGACCTGCAGGAGATACTGACTGAGCCATTTCCTAAGCATATCAGAAGGAAATTATTTCAATTCTTGTCACAGGATAGGCCAGATGCTCTGTCCTGCCCTAGCCTCACTGTGCTCCCCCTTCCAAAACAAAGAGGGAGGAAGCAAAGTAGAAAGGGAAAGAAGGGGGGAGGAAGGGAGAGGGAGAGGGAGGGAGAGAGGGAGGAATATTACAATTAAGCTAAAGCAAGGATTAACAACTGTAAGAAATAAAGGTTACTTTTGCATAAAATGGAAATATAAAAGGTCAGTGTTCAGGAAATATTAACATACTAGCTCAGTTACTCTCAGTTCATAGGACTGAGTCATTCGGTTTAGCAGGCTCAGGGAATAGTACCATAGCTTTTTCGCTTGCACTTTTATGAGGCATATCTGTGCTGGTGGCAGCTAGCAGACTGGCAGCGCTACAAACTGGCATGCCCTCAGGTCATAAACTAATTATGGCACAATCATTCACTTGTTCTAGCCATTCTGCCGATTACTTCATAAATGGGGAGGGCAGGACCCTTGTCTAAGGCCAGCTCTGGAAAAAAAGACCTCCCTGGTTCAAGCCTTCCTTCCTGGGGAGTTATGTGGGACTCTGTAGAGCCATCGACAGTCTCAGTAAACCTAGCAGTCTCTCTTTCTGCCTTAATAATCAATTCACTATTAAGTGTCCGTGTTGTATAAGACCCAGAGAGGAAATGCAAAAATAAGGAAGACTGTACCTTCAAAGGGCTGAGTCTAGAGGGGATGGGGAACATAAGAACCATTCAAAACCTTCACTTGTCTTAAGCCCACCTGCACATCTCAAAACCCACATTTTTCCCGAACAGAAGAGGCCTTTTGACTCGAGACCCCACATTAGTCATCTGAGTCTACCCCCACAAGCTCTAGAAAAAATGAAGACATTCTCTTCCAGAGTCAGTGTAATCTTCCATCTTTTCCCCAACAATGAGAGATAAGTTCCCTGTTCATAATTCAATTAAGGACTCAAGGCTGCTTGTCCAAAAGAAGGGCCAACCACTCCCCTCCAGTGCAATAGCGCTCCTGCCTGCCATCCTGCCTCTACTGAACACACAGTCAAGGTTCCTGATGAGGTATACACAGATGATATCCCTTTAATCACAAGAAGGCTTACTGACATCCACACAGACTTACAAATAGCCTCAGGGAGCCAAGCATGAATACCCAGAAATGCATGTGAATATACGAAAAGGTATGTACACAGGTTTGCTTACAGCCAGAAGAGAAAGTAAACAGATTGGGGAGGGGTGGTGAAAGTTCACAGCTCAGTGAGCTGGAGACCTGGGTAGGAAGGAGAAAGAATGAGTCCAAAATACCCACAGAGTGCTGCTTTTCAAGACAGCAGCATACACAGAGCCAGTAGTGACAAGTGATTTGGTGGGACTGGAGAGAATGGATTTGTAGCTAGAACTCAGGAAACGGTTTGAGGATCAATAGACCCCATCAGTATGCCAATGATTTCATAGTAATATAGTCAAGGTCCCAGAATAAATCATTTCCATGCTCATTACTGCTTATGGCAAACATCACCCAATTCAGACTCCGAGCTTCAAAGAGCACAAGATCTCTGACAGGCATCATTAAAAACATTCCTGCAAGAAGCACCCTTCATAAGGTGAAGCCTGGCCAAGCACACAGGCATCTGCTCCCCACCATGGTCACATATTCTCCTGCTGCCTTCTGCGCTCGTACAGGCCCCCACAGTCTGTTTGCATTCCCACACCTGGCCCCACCTTCTAGCAGGGTCCAAGAGCATCATTTCTGGATGAGTGCCCAGCCTTTGAAGTCAGAGAGAATTCAGGCTGTTAGATGAGGAGATCCAGATTCAAGACTTCTCAACACACACTTCCCCCTACTCAACAATGCTTACAATAAAGTTACACTCAAGAGGTACTCTGGCTGCTAGAAAAACAGGAAGCCAGGAGTGGGTGGGTAAGTTAGTGTATCTAGGCTGGCCTGAGCTCTGTGGAATGTCAGGCTCGCTGCAAAGTTGAGTCCCTCCACTGAAGGTGTGACCAAGGGATCCTTAAGCTGGGTGCTGACAAACCAGCCTTGCTTTTTTTTTCTAACCATTTTTAAAAATTGAAGTATAGTTAATTTACAATGTTGTGTTACTTTCAGTTGTACAGCAAAGTGATTCAGTCATATATATATATATTCTTTTTCATATGCTTTTGCATTATAGGTTATTACACGATGTTGAATATAGTTCCCTGTGCTATACAGTAAGTCTTTGTTGTTTATCTATTTTATATACAGTAGTGTGTACATGTTAATCCCGAACTCCTAATTTATCTCTCCCCTCCCCCCACTCTCCCCTTTGGTAACCATAGGTTTTCTATGTCTGTGAATCTATTTCTGTTTTGTAAATAAGTTCATTTATATAATTTTTTTAGATTCCACGTATAAGTGATATCATATTTGTCTTTCTCTGTCTTCCTTCACTTAGTATGATAATCTCTAGGTCAGTCCATGTTGCTGCAAATGGCATTATTTCGTTCTTTTTTTATGCCAGCCTTGCCTTTAAAAACGTATTTCTCCCTGATACCCCCCACAGCCCCCACCCCACCCCCAGACACAAATAAAGTCGCCAGGACCTCAGGCTTGGGGTGCAAGAGCATAGCAGAACAACTCAGGACAGAACTATCTTGGGAGACCTTCTTTATTCCAGTGCTGTCCTAGAATTAAAGGTTGGCAAAGAAATAGGTCTGAACACTTGGTTAAAAGAGCCATATTTAAAAGCAATTTTTCAATTCAAGTTTACAAGAGGCTTTCTTCATCTTTGAAGTCTGGGGGAGGGAGTGAAGATATAGATCCTTTAGGATAAACGGTAACCACCCACTTATGCATGCATGTTCCTATAGGTGTGATTCATGGGAATCAGAGAGAAATTGAGCCTTCTCCCCTCTTCTAGTCCTTAAGGTCATCATTCTGCCACGCCTCCAACAATAACAATTGCAATGCAATAACTTGTACTTATGTAGCACTTGCCAGTTTACAAAGCTTCCTCCAATTCATTATCCCATTTAATACAAATTAACCCAGTATGTGCTGTAGTTAATGAAGGGGATGATATTTAAAGTGTATTCCATCTGACCTAGCAATTCTGCTTCTTCTATGAATATCTCTTAATAAATAAAATAATTTGACAAGTGTGTGAAGATGTATGTACACAAATGGCCACTGTAGCACAGTTTATAATAGCAAAACATTAGAAGTGAATTAAATTAATGTGGTTCTGGTTAAAATATTTATAGTATTCATACAGTCATAAAGTGTGACACTGTAAAGTCATTAAAATGATTATGTAGATTGGAAAAGATTTCTGCAACATATTGTCAGGTATAAAAAAGTGGGCTACAAAACAATATATATTCTATGACCTCATTTTTAATATGTGTGTATAAACAGAAAAAAATTAGCATAAGATATATATACACCTAATTATCAATCTGGTTATCTCTAGGTGATAGAATGTAGGTAATTTTCATTTTCTTCTTTAAACGTTTATGTATCTTCTAAGTTAATATTAAAACAATAAACAGTATTGTTTTTGATTACATGGAAAATAAAGCTATATTTATTTTGAACAGGAGAAGAAATATGGTATGCAACAACAGTAGTAGCTACCATTTATTGAGCAACTATTATGTACCACAGCTTCAAACACACATCATATTTTAACCCTCATAACAATAGCAGGAGGCATGTAATATTGTCCCCTATCTGACATATGAGGAGTCTGAGGCTCAGAAGGTTTAAAGGGTTTCCCAAGGTCACATACCTAGAAGTGACAAAACTAGGATTTGAACTAAGGTTTCCTCTTCACTCTAAATCTAATGCTCTTATTTGCTGTTCTATCATCTCCCTTCTCAAGGGCCATTTCTCCCTTGAAGTGCTCAATGTACCAAAGCCAAATTTTATATTTTTGAGTACTTATGTCAGAGAGACCCCATTAAGAGTATAACTGCTGCCAGCTCAAAGCAAGGTTTCAAGAATATACAGAACCATCAAGGCCTGGTACCAAAAGCCCAGAAAAAGCAGCAATAGCCCAAATTGAAGTCTGGTCCCTAAAATCTCACAAAGGCAAGGAGAGTCCTTGCTTGATTCAAACCTTTGCTTCCTCCATCCATCTATTCCTTCCCTGAGTACCTATCATGTGCCAGGAACTGTGGGAGTGCAAAGGTGAACAAGGCAGACTCCTGGCCTTCAGAATTACTTGAGAGCAAACTTCATGATGAAATGTGACCAATGGCCAAAGGGCCATAGAAGGAAGCTTGGAAAGACAGGAAGCAGGTGGCCAAATCCTTCTTTACTATACTTTAAAAGAATAGTAAATACATGGATTCAATTACCCAAAACCATCTAACATTATTGAGCAATGACTATGTACCAGGCCCTGTGCTGTGTGCTGTCACATATCTTACTAGTATTACTATTATTGCTACTACTAAGGAAAATAGCAGCTAACATTTTATTAAGTCCTTACTGGTAGTGGTGGAAACTGGGCTAAGTGCTTTACATACAGCATATATGTTCACAACCACAATTCTATTAACTTGGATTAAGGTAGAGGTTTAATATGAAAACAAAAAGGAACAAATCCAACAAACAAAACCTGTAGAGTTCTCCACAGATTCCCCTATTCACCACTAGAAATATAATGGTCATCATAGAGGTAAAATGGTTTGAATATCCAGACAACTCTATAATAAACACTTTCCATTTGTTCCTTTTTTTTTCTTTCGGCTCGATACAACACACATTTATTATTTCTCAGTTTCTGTGGGTAAGAGTCCAAGAATGGCTTAGCTGGGTCATTTGTAAGGCTTTAATCAAGGTGTTGGTCAGGGCTAGGGTCTCATCTGAGGCTCAGCTGGGGAAGAATCCACGTCCAAGCTCATGTGACTGTTGACAGGATTCAGTTCCTCGTAGGCTTTTGGAGTCTTGCTGCTTGTCAGCTAAAGACTGCCTTCATTTGCTTGCCACATGGCCTCCTTCATAGGTAACTCACATTCATGTCAGCTTGCTTCTTCAAAGCCAGTAGGGGAATAAGGATCCTGTTTCCTTCTTTAGTCCAGATCAGAGGCTAACATACTTAAAGCATTACTATCTAGGGTTCTATACGTAGATGTAGTGCTTTATTGCAATACAAGGGATTTTCAGGGAGAATTTCCAGTAATTCATGATTTTTGTCTTGTGTGCTATTTTTAGCACCTGACTTAAAGGGTGCATGAGATAATAATGATGATATGAAGATTATATGCCCAATAAATGATAGATCTTGCCTTAATATACTAAGCTTCACAATAACCCTATCATAGAAGTACCCTTGATCTCATTTTACAGGTGAGTAAATGTGGTTCAGAAAGGGTCATCCCACACTATTTCAGTGTGACAAAGCAAAGTTTAGACCCAGGTCTGACTGACACCAAAGCTCCTTGCACAGCTTCATGAGAGGTACTTCCTTTTTGATACATAAATTAGGTTTTAGCTAAAAGGAATGAAAAGGGCACAATGAACAAGATGGATCAGAAGGGAGAGCATGGGGCAGACCCAAGGAAGGGTGGTGAGAAAAAAAGTGACACTCAAAGTTGGGCTTTAGGAAAATTAACCTGATGGTGGTGACACCTGTCCCCTGAGGCAATGTTGCCTCTCATTTGAGGTAGAATACAGACAAGAAACCCTAGTCTACAGAACAAGCTCCCTTTTCTGGTGGAGGATTCCAAGGTACTATCTGAAGGTCACCTGTCTCCTTGAATTCCCAAACTGAGAACTCGCAACCACATTCTTGGAGGTGATATAGGAAGCTAGGACCCCAGTTCCCTGTCATTGCATATTACAAAGTTCACGCTGAAGAAGACACCTCAGCCTCCCTACTGTCTCAGAATGGTGTCAGGTAGCAACAGCACCCATTAAAATGTCTAAAATGTGCTATTTTTCACCTGAACCATCTGCATCTAATTTCACAAAAGACCAGCTTGGGACTGGAGAATAGAGCTCCTGCCAAGCAAATACCACAGACCATGCACAGCTCCCTCTCTCTACCTAAGCTAAGCTTGCAGGGGTGCTTCTCCCTGTAAGGTCTGTTGCCTCATCCAAGGAAGACTGAAGAATTTCTCTTATACTTTTGCCTGTTTCCTAGGATAGCAAACAAATCAAGGATGACAAGCCATACCCACCAGGTACCCTACTTATATCCAAAAAGATTTGAAGTACCTTACAATAAAAATTCTTATATCACAGGACCATAAAATTAAAAGAGGTTTAAAAAAACAGAGGGGGAGATGATTTTATTTAAAAGAAGAAAACCTTTTGTTGATATGTGCTTCAGTTGAAAATTCAAATTTGCTCCAAGCTTCCTAGCAGCCAAGGCATAAAGGCAAACATTATAGGTTCTAAAACTTTGGTCTGATAAAAGGAAACAAGCTAACTTGTCAGGAGGCAAACTATTGGTCGGCCCTGGATTCTACATATGAATTATACAAGGGACAATTGAAAAAAACTCACAAAGGCTGATCTGTTCAACATCATTTTGGCAAAATGTACTTTTGTCATATAATCATTTCTTAAATTGACCCTCACATCTTAAATCACCCTCCCTATCTGAATAATCTTTTTCTGTTTCCTCACTTGCTTCCCAGTATTCTTACTGAGGTACCTGTGAACAAGCAGTGCCAACGCGCCCCTGAAACTGCAGCTTTGGATCTGCTCCAAGTTCTTGGATACTTGGTTGGGATCTCAAAAAATGCTATGCCCAGAGAGCAGAGAAAATACCAGTTTTGGCCTAGAATATGTTTAGGGCTATGTGGTGTCGACTGCCTTAACTAGCAGCCTAGTTCCTTGGACACAGCTGACACTAGGCTTTGAGTAGGAGAGTCAGTGGTACCTAAGGGCCTCTTTCTACTGCAGCTTATGTGCCTATTGGACCAGAAGCACAAAAAAAGAAAAAATAACCGGCACCAAGCAAGCCAGACCAGAGGCAGGCCCAGTTTGGATTAAAGATCATACTCAGGAGAAAAGAATTCTAGGTGTGAATACAGAGAGTGGGGCCGGGGGAGGGGGTGTTAACCAGCAGACAGTTCAGTTTTTAGGAACAGTGCCAGAGCAAGGACTCCAAAGCTGGAAAACAATGTTTGGCTTTAATCATGGGAAACCTCCCAACCCCCACCCCAACTGACCTGGAGGTGGGGCAAGTCTGAAGCAAGTAAAGAGAAATAAATGGCATGCTGACAAGGGAAGAGGTAAAAGGGAGGTTGAAGAAACAGAGTCTGGGAAGCAAAATTCTGAATAGCTAGTTAAAAGGACATTTTTACTTATGTTATGAGACCAACAGCTGACAAGTAAAAGGAGATACTGTTAGGAGCCAAAGTCTCATCGAAGTGTGAGATGTGAGGGAAGTGGTCCTAGTCCAGGCTAAGAGAAGAGGTGGAGGGCGTGGTGTCGCAAAAGCCAGGCAGAAATTCCAATAAGAAATGAAAAGAATAGAATTTGCACTCAACCACTGACTAAACACAATCATTATTACTCAATTTAATTGTCCTGACAACAATCCTGTGACCTAAGAATGATTGCCCTCTGACAGATGAGGAAAATGAGACACAGGTTGTTGCTTCACAGAAATTACTCAGGGTAATTACCTGGCTAGGAAAGAGAACTTCCAGGCTTTGAACCCAGATGTCTGTGGCTCCACAACTTGTAGTCTTTCAACACATCCCCCTGAACAGTGCCAGTCCTGCACAGCTAAGGAACCAAGGCCCCAACATCGGTGGTGGCGGGGGGTGGGGGCGAAGCAGCAACTTCACCTTGGCAGTCTAAGAAAAGCTTCTTTCCTGAAGTAGGACCAATCAAAATTAGATTTCTAGGCTTCTTTCAAGTCCTACCTATTCTATTCTTTCTAAATATAACTATAAATATAGGTGTGTGTGTGTATAGTTATATTTAGAGAGAACAGAATAGGTAGGAATATATATATGCATACACACATACATATATATATAAAATGAAATATATATATTTAACCTTTTATTTAAATAATATCAATATATATTATATTTATATTATGTTATATTATATATTAATAATAATAATAATAGGTAGTACTTATTACCTAGTAATAAGCATTACTTTGTGCCAGATAAAGGACTAAGCACTTCGTGGCTTAGATCGTTTCCTCACATCAGAAAATCTGCATATAAATCTTATTATTATCCACAATCCACAGATGAAAAATTAGGCTTGCAGAGTTTCAATAACTTGTCTGAAGTTACACAAGGAATAAATGACAGAATTTCAGTTCAACTCAGCCTCCAGATCCATACGACACTGCCTTCCTAACTCTTCCATATAGATACCTCAGAAAATAGAGATGAGCAAAAAAAAGAAAATCACCCATAACAGCATAAACATATCTGCTTTTCTCTACAGACTTTCAAGCTACATACCCCGGTGTTTTGATTTGATCTGTTCCTTAATTATCCCACATGTGTCTGTCCCCAAAGAGCTGATAAGCCCCTTGCAGGCAGGAGTTAGGCCTTCTGTTTTGTTTCTCCCCGCTGTCTCACTCTAGCCCCAGCACAGAGCCCAATGGCTAGTCATACCTGTTGCTGATGGACCACCATGAGGAGAGTCAAGCTCAATGACGATACCAGAATGCAGCAGAATTTTCCAAGACATGATTTCATGAATCTGGCAGCCCAGCAAGAGCTCACTATGTCATCTGAGACAATGAGAGATGCTTGGGTAACCTCCTCAAGCCCTAGGCTGACCCAATCTTTTATCAAGCATTAAGTCAGCCAGTTGTAAATCAATAGAAAACTTCTTAAAGAGTTGATTCGTCTTTAAGTAAATTATCAGATGCTTGGACCAAGATGTATGCACAAAGATACTCTCCACAATGTTATTTATAATAGCAAAAAAACTGCAAACCTAAATGGCCAATTACATGGAAGTAGTAAATTAAATTATAATGCACCCATATGGGGCTATTATTATGCAGTGATCTAAAAGTAAGTTTAAAAAAATTCCTAATGACAAGGAAAAAGAGCCATAATAAGTTAAGTGGAAGAATTTGAGGGAAGGATACAGACAATATAGCCATGTAGTATGATCTCAAATATACATTACTTTTATAATCAAAATATATTACTCTTAATGAGAAAAAAATCAGTTTATAAAAACAAGATGAATAATTGTGACCCTTTCCACAGTGTCTTTTCTCTTGCAATTAGCTTTGCCTTTTCTCAGACATGGTTTAAGTTGCTGCTACATTATCTCAGTTTCATTTGTAAAATAGGGGTGAAAGTAGCTACTAATTTCCCATAGTTGCTGTATTGATGAAATGAGATAATGGATGTGAAAGTGATTTTTCAAACAGAGTACTATTCACTTCTAAGCTATTACTGAGGAGATCCTAAGTGTGCTAAATTTTTGGTGGTTTGCAGAAATCAATCTCTCTTGGAGCCAGTCTCTCTTGGGGCCAATCTCTGTCTCTTCCTGCCCATTTCCACTGCCATAATCACACTCCAGGCATTTACCCTCTCATTGCCTGAATTTCCACACTAGTCTCCTAGCTGGATCTCCTCCAGACTCTGACCCCCACTATCCACCCTCCACAAAGCTCCAAGAATCACCTTTATGACCATATTAATCCTTTGCTCAGACTCCCAAGTACTCTTCACATACCACACCAATTTTTAAATCAATTATTCTACATCATTCTCCAACTATCACCCTAGTCCCCATATAATCAGCTTAAAAGTCTTCAACATGTCTTTGATAACTAGAAAGCACCATATTACATAGTAGACCCTCGACGTGTCATACCTTTCTATTCTAAGTGTGGTCTTTGGACCAGTATCATCAGCCTCACCTGGGAGTTTTTAGACAGGCAGAAGAATCTCTGGCTGCAGCCAGACCTATCGAATCAAAGTCTCCATTTAAGAGTATCCAAGTGATTTGTATGCACAGTAATGTTTGAAATGTACTGGCCTAGGAGGCCCTAAAGCTGTCAAGGTAAAGCGAAGTATTGACAGCTGTAATTAATTGACAGATTTATTAACTCTTTCCAAGTTGTCCTTATTGCTTCTCTCATGTGTTTGTCCATCTCCTTTTTTGGATGGTAAGACTGTTTAAAAAGTTGTAACTTACATAACCTATATGGGAAAAGAATCTGCAAAAGAATGAATATATGTATATGTATAACTGAATCACTTTGCTATACACCTGAAACTGATACAACATTGTAAATAAACTATACTCCAATAAATTTTTTTAAAAAGCAAAGTGGAATTGAATGGTAATTTTTTCTATTCTTCAATTAAATTAATTTTGACAGAGGACAAACTATATTTAATTTTTCTAGAAAAAAATCTTCTCAGCAAAAAAAAAAAGTAACTTACATTTTTCTCTTCCTTTGTCCCAACTCCTATCATCCAGGAGGCTCTCAGTAACTGATCATCAACTCAAAATAGCTTTAAAGGCCATATTTAAAAGTAATCATAATCAAATTTATTTAATATGGCACAGTGGTTAAGAACATGGAATCTGGAGTTGCCAGCCTGAGATAAAAAACCTGGCTCCACTACTTTCCAGCTGAGTGACCTTGGGCACTTAACCTCTATGTGCCTCAATTTACTCATCTGTGAAATGGAGATATTAATACATATTCAAAAGATTGTTGTGAGAATTAAATGAGTGAAGCAATGGGAAGCTCTTAAACACCATCTGCCACAGTTACCACTATATAAGTTTTAGGTATTACAAATGTTGCCTTAGAAGAGCATTATGATAACTATTTCAAAATGTAGGCCATTAACAATCATAACTACAGAATTATTTCCAAGATGGAGTGTGTGCTGGGAATTTAGCACGGATAGTCATTCTGAATTCTCACAACTCTTCAATGAGATTGACAGTCGTCTTATTTTACAGAAGACAGAGTTTACACAGCTAAACTTGAATTCATGCCTGAAGGACTTCAGAGTCCATGTTCTCTAACGTGTATAAACAGGGGGCTTTAAAGGCAATAGAGAAAAGAAATAGTTTATGGTTTTAAGAAATAATAAAGAATGAGGTAAAAGTTGATGGCTTGACTACTGGGGGTACCCAGATTTTGGAAAAGCAAGATCTAACTTTGTAAGAGCTCACAAGCTCACTGATACGAATAATTAAAATAGTATTGTGGATATTGCACTCAATGAGCTAAACATGAAGCAAACAGTTTGTGGAGGGTAAGCCAAAGGCAACCATCTGTGGCTCTGGGATTTCTCCCTCAGTATTCCAGGCCAAGAAGTGGATAATAGAAACTTGTCTGTATCCCCAGCTACCTGGACTGTCCCTGGACAGGAATTAGGTGCAGATATTTCTATGTGGGAATCAGAGAACATGAAACACACAGGAAGGAGAGGCCCACAATGGCCTGCAACACTCCTGTCCTGGACATTGCTACCTCTGGTTCTTCTTTCCTGTCCTAGAGATTCACCTGGTCACCATCATCACCACCACCACTACTTAAGGCAAACCACCACACTGTTCTTAAGGGAAGTCAGAGGGAGATAATGCCTGGGATTAGAGCCAAAACTAGGAAAGCAGTATAATGTTCCCTTTCTGCTGAAAAAACTGGAAGGGGGATGGGGCAAGTGAGGGCCTTTGGGAGTCCTGCAAACTCATAGCAAGCAGTGGGGGCATCGTGTGAAGTGAAAAGGCCCAAGGGCCAGAGGCATAGTGAGCTCCCAGTATGGTGTTTGGCACATGGGCGAGGACCTCTTTGTATGGCTGTTCAGTAATAAATTCCTTGGGCAAGGAAGTATGCAAAAGAGTACTGAGTCAGCCCTGTGTATACCAAGGGCAGGAAAACAGAGTTCTCTGTGCATACAGGTGAGAGAATTTTAACCACCTAAATTAATAAGATAGTTTTAAAAAGTCAACCAAAAAGTAGGCAGAGGTCATGGGGCCTAGAATCAACAATATGGTATTCCAGGCAAAGGGAAAGAAAGTGAGGAAGAAGAAACAAAGATTGCATTGCAACTTCAAAGGATGCTGCAGCTGAAAATGAGTCCGTGACAGCAGTGATAAGATCTGATTGGAAAACTCAATTTTAAAGAGTTAGAAAAACAAGAAAAAATGAGTCCTATCTGAAAAGGACATTATAAAAAGGGCTATTAATGAAATCACATAGCATCCAAGCACTGTATAAGGTCTCCAAGCTGAGGGGATAAATCGGAACCTGAGTTCCACTTGGTAAGCCTGGTGCTCTACACAGGGCTGAATGCCCTCTGAAGAAAGGAGGATCTTTTTGTAATTGGCATAAATGCACCATACGGGCTAGTGGCAACTCAGGAGTCTGTGTCCTCAGAGGGTTTCATATTAATAAAAACTATGACTATAGAGACAAATATCAAAGTGTTGACCCCAAATAGATCCAGCTATTTCATCTCTAACTCACTTGATCTCTTTTCAAGAACATATAGCTGGATATTAAAGAGTTTTATTTGATTGCCTGCAAAGCTAAAACTCCCAACAGAGTTAAGATTCAAATGGGTAGTTTAAAAAAAAATTTAATCTGAAAATAAACCATCATCATCACCATTATAAATAATTTATTAAGCCCCATATCACACTCACAAAGGGAAAGCAAAGGTTAGGATAAGAATTCTTGAGGCTGACAGGGTCCTTAGTTTAAATCTTCACTACAGATAGGGGAAATGAGGCCTAAAGAATGGTAGTTACTTGCTCAAGGTAACAGATCACATAAGTAACAATTTCAACTGTGGACTGTAGGGTATTTTGCTTGACATGAACTAAAAATCTGATACATATACATATGTTCCCATATCTCTTCCCTCTTGCGTCTCCCTCCCTCCCACCCTCCCTATCCCACCCCTCTATGTGGTCATAAAGCAGCGAGCTGATCTCCCTGTGCTATGCGGCTGCTTCCCACTAGCTATCTACCCTACGTTTGGTAGTGTATATATGTCCATGCCACTCTCTCACTTCGTCCCATCTTACCCTTCCCCCTCCCCATATCCTCAAGTCCATCCTCTAGTAGGTCTGTGTTTTATTCCCGTCCTACCCCTAGGCTCTTCATGACATTTTTTTTTCTTAAATTCCATATATATGTGTTAGCATACGGTATTTGTTTTTCTCCTTCTGACTTACTTCACTCTGTATGACAGACTCCAGGTCCATCCACCTCACTACAAATAACTCAGTTTCGGTAAAGCAGAAACTAACACACCATTGTAAAGCAATTATACTCCAATGAAGATGTTTAAAAAAAAACATGATAGCTATATGGTTAAAAAAAATCTGGTGAGGGTGGAGTGGGATAGGGTAAAGTTCCCTAAAGTCAGGGAGCATACATTTTCTCCATTTCTAATTCTATACTTGAGATGAATTGAATAATCATCTCAAATAGTCACTTTGCTAAACCACAAACAACCGCCCCCCCCCCAAAAGAAACAACATAGAACAAAACAAACAGGCAGGGAAGGAAATTACCTAAGTTTCAGAAATGGGACCTTACACATAAGAGATGCCAAACTTTGGTTTACTGAATGCATAGGCAGTTTTGGGGAAAATAAGTTAGAAGACAGACAGGGCCTACCTACATATATGCAGAATCACTGGGGGCAACTTAAACAGCCAGGCTACTAGGATTTCTCTCATTCTCCCCACAGTAAAGTCTCAATTTGAACTTATGCCTGGGCACAATCCTTCCCTTATCCCCACCTACCCCCACACCCCCATCCCTCCAACCATTAGAGTCAATTTGAAATCACTGGGGTATATTCTCTTTAGCGCAAGGTTCATCAAACTATATAGAGTTAGGCTGCAAATTTTCCCTCATTCTACATCTTTAGGTTCTAATTTAGACTAGGATGGTAATAGGAGGTTAACATGAAAGGACAATCTGGTATAGGCACCTTATCTCCATTTTTCTAATCCAAAATTCTTATTTTGCTCCACACAGGTCATGTAAATAGAGCTGAAGCCCACTGCAGGTTAAAGGGGAGCAGGTAGAATTGGCAGGCAGCTCTATAAATATTCATATATTTCCAGTGAGTGCTCTTGGTTAGAGGGACAGAGATGGGAGTGCAATGAGGGGGATGGTTGGACACTTCCAAAGAGGCTTTTGTCTGACACCCTGGCTACTTATACTTGTATGCCGAGAGACCAAGAGACCTCCCAGCTACTCCAGATAACAGTCTCAAAAGGGAAAAGTATAAGGTAATTAATGCTTTTTATGTTTTTGTGGGGTTTTTTTGTAGTATAGGTTCTGCCTCTGGGAATATGGGCTCCAAGCTATCAGCTCTAAATAAGAGATCTGGAAAGCACTGTATACTGTTTAATGAAGACACCAGCCTAATTTGTTCTTTCAGCCAGAATAAGTATTGGTCTATGCATGTCAGGAATAGAAAAAAAATGAGATGTTCCTTTCCCTCACTCCCTCACCTCACCCTGCCCTCAATTCCTTCCTTCATGGTTTGCCTTCATCTGGGATACTGTGTGCTGGTCTGGTCATCACATCTCAGGGACAATACCATCAAGCTGGAGAAGGTCCAGGAAAAGGCTTAAAATGGTAAATTTATAGCCAATAAAACAAAGTCCAACTTCATCAATTAGTATACTTAGAAAACATATCCCCTCCAAAGTTTAGAACAGTCTGACAATACAATGTGTTTTTTTTACATTTGGATAAATTCATTGACAGATATTAAAAAAGGAAATTAATGTTTGGAGAATATCACTTACTATAGATGTTGACTAGGAGGAGGGCCCAAAGATGAAGATTTAGGGGTTATATATTCTGCCAGGTCCTGCACTAGTAACATTACCTATGTTATCTCATTTAATCCTCACAATAACCCTATGAGTAGGTACTATTAGATCTCCATATTAGTGATGAGGAAACCGAGGTTTAAGAGAAGTTACATAACACATCTAACTCGCACACTGCTGGTTAAAACCAGGCTTCGGTATGGATAGGAAAGGAAGTGAAATCATCTTTATGTAGAGATGACATGATCAGCTAGGTAGAAAATTCTAAGGAATCTACAAAATGGCTATTAAAACTAACAAGAGATTAGTATGGGTATGACACAAAATCAATATACATAAATCAATCACATTTCTATTACTAGCAATCAAGAATCAGAAAGTAAAATTTTAAAATACTAACCATTTATAATAGCATCAAAAATATGAAATACTTAGGGATAATTTTGACAAAAGATGTCCAAGAGCTGTAGATTGAAACTACAAAATATGGCTGAAATAAATTAAAGAACATTTAAATAGAGAGATATACCCTGTTCCTACATTGGAAAAGTCAGTATTGTTAAGGTGTTAATTCTCCCCAAATTTATCTATAGATACAGTGTAATCCCAATCAAAATCCCAGCAGGCTTTTTGAATAGAAATTGACAAGTTGATTATAAACTTTATATGGAAATTCAAACAACTGGGAATAGCCAAACACTTCTGAAAAAGAACAAAGTTGGAGGGTTTACACTATTTGAATACAAGACACTATAAAGATACATTAATCAAAAAAAAGTGGTTTTGGCATAAAGATAAACATATAGGTCAAAGGTACATACTACAGTGTCCATGTGTATAGAGTCAATTGATTTTTGACAAAGGTACCAAAGCAATTAAATAGAAGAAGGATAATCTTTTCAACAAACGTTGCTGGAACAATTGGATGTTCACATGCAAAACAAACAAAAACAAAAAGCAAACCAAAAAACCCTAAGGTATTATCTCACACAACTTACAAAAATTAACCCCAAATGGATCCTAGACCCAAGTGCAAGAGCTAAAACTATATAACTTCTAAAAGAAAATATAGGAGAAAAATCATAGTTACCTTGGGTAAGGCAAAGACTTATTAGGACACAAAAAGCTAAAAGTATAAAATGTTTAAAAATATTTAAATGGACTTTATCAAAATTAAAACATTTTACTTTTCTTTTTTAATATTTAAATGATTTAATAGACATTTCTTCAAAGAATATATACAAATGGCCAATAAGCACATGAAAATATGCTGCTCAATATCACTAGTCATTAAGGGAAATGCAAATAAGAACCAGAATGAGATATAACTTCACACCCACTAGGATGGAGAGACAGAGATCTAGACAGAGATGGAGACAGAGACACAGACATTTAAAAAAAAAACCTTTTACTTTTCAAATGACACTGTTAAGAAATGGATAGGCAAGCCACAGACTGGGAGAAAATATTTGCAAATCACATATACCCAACAAAGGACTTGTATCTAGAATATAAAGAACTCTTACAACTCAATATCAGAAGAGAAAAACTAATAAAAATAGGCAAAAGATTTAAATAGACACTTCATCAAAGAAGATATACATATGGCAAATAAGCACATAAAAAGATGCTTAACATCGCTAATCATTATAAAAACATAAACTAAAACTACAAAGAAATACCAATGCATACCTTCTAGAATGGCTAAATTTTTAAAAATGACCATAATAAGTATTGGTATGGAATGGAACTCTCTTACACTACTGGCATAAGATATTTACAACCATGTTGGACAATAATTTGGCAGCTTTTAAAAATGATAAAGATACACCTACCATATGACACAGTCATTCTACTTGTAGATTTAACCAAGACAAATGAAAGTATATGTTTACACAAAGACTTATACATGAATGATCACAGCAGTTTTATTCATAATAGCCAGAAACAAGCCAAATGTTCAACAACAAGCGAATGGATAAGCAAACTGTGGTATATTCATGCAATGGAATATTACTCAGCAATAAAAAGGAATAAACGGTTGATACATGCAAGAACATGGAAAAATGTAGAAATATTTATACTGAGTGAAAGAAGGAAGACAAAAAATATATACTAAATGATTCTATTGATATAAAATTCTAGAAAATGCAAACTAATCTACAGTGATAGAAAGTAGTTGTCTGGGAGTCATGGAGGTGGATATGAAGGGGTACAAAGAAACAGTTGGGGGTGACTCATATGTTTATTACCTTTATTATGGTGATAGTTTCATGGGCATTGTCAAAATTCATCAAATTGTATAGGCATTTATACATGTATAATTTCTTATACATCAATTATAGTTCAATAAATGTGTAAAATATAAAATCAAGTCAAATTTGCCTCAATGCAATAGTTAACATACTTGTAAAATAGGGACTGATTTCCCAAACAAATAAAAATAAGTACGCTTATTTTGTAGCCAAACTTTACACAGTATATATAGTTCATTCTGGAAAAGGAGACTAAATAATGACTCCCAGACCCTTCTAATCCAGAAGAATTGTTAGTCAAAAAAAATAAGGGGTCATGAAGGCTGCACACTAATATATACTGCAATAACTAGTATCTCCCTCCTATAAACAGATTTCAGGTGTTAGCTGAAAGAAAGAAAAAAAGAGGGGTTATTAACTTTGGCTTTACTGGATGATGGAATTAAGACTGGGCTACTTGCTAATAAGTTCTTCAATAGTTAAAAACTAGTATTGGTTGTTTTTTTTAAAAAATTCATCTAGGAAGACATAACCATAATTCAAGAAAGTAGAAGAAGAAAAAAAGAAGAAGTGTGGTTCCTATATGGTTCAGTAATAATCACAACCAGTCTATGACTCCCTTAAACAGTCTGTTGAAAAATATAAAGGGAGAAGAAAAGGGGGCCCTATGAAAGGTGTACAGGGATAGGGTGGGGATTGACAAAGATATTATGGGGCCAGAGAGAGATATCAAGAGCACGTTTTTAACTTTGCAAAACCAACTTAGAGACCCTTAGGTTAGGTGGCTTATACTCATGTAAAATACCAGCCATTCCATCAACAGATTTTTTTGAAGTGCCCACTAGTGATTTATAGTTAATGCTTAGTGAACTGGAACACTGCAACTGGAACTACTTAAATTTTTCTGACTTCTGAAATGTAATTAAATTGGTACACACAGGGAATTAGCAAAAGTATCCTGATCCTTTAGAGACCAATGTGTTACCCATTTAATTAGTCTGTCCGTCTGGGTAGTAAATCATGTTCTTGTCTAACATGCTAGATAAGCATATCTCACTCAAGCAGAGAACTCAGAAACTTCAGATGGAAATCATTTACAAAATACAAATGGGAAACCACAATAACTTCCAAAAGAAGGGAGGACATAGAGAAGAGGGAAGAAAGAAGAGAGGAGGGGAGAGGAAGGAGGAAGTTCTGTAGGAAGTAGCATTTTAAAGGGGCTTTATTAGCACAGAAAACATGGAAACTTTCTACTCCAAAAAGAATCACCCCCTCAACCACTCTACCACCACCACCACCACCACCACCACCACCACTCTCTCTCTCTCTTTCTCTCTATCTCTATTTTTTACACACACACTCTCTCTCTCACACACACTAAATTTTACAAGCTCAAGTAGTGAAGTATCTATCCATACATCTATGTGAAAAATTAAAATTCATATCAGTTTCTAGATAGCATAGCAATAAATGTTAAGGGTAAGGGAGAGGGAAGATGAGAAGTAGTAAATATTAAGCTAAAAGCTTATCCTCTAAGATCAGGAACATGACAAGGTTCCTCACTCTCAAGACATTTACCCAACATAGAACTGGAAGTCCTAGCCAGAGCAACTGGGAAAGAAAAATAAATACAAGGCATCCAAGTTGGAAGGGAAGAAGTAAGGCTGTCTCTGTTTGCAGATGACCTGATGTTATATATAGAAAATCCTAAAGACTGTACCAAAAAACTGTTAGAACTGAAAAACAAATTCAGTAAAGCTGCAAGAAACAAAATCAACATACAAAAATCAGTTGTGTTTCTATATATTAACGATGAACTATCTAAAAAAGAAATTAAGGCCAACAAACACATGAAAGAAGGCTCAACATCATTAATCATTAGAGAAATGCAAATCAAAACTACAATGAGATATCATCTCACACCGGTCAGAATGGCCATCATCAAAAAATCTAGAAACAATAAATGCTGGAGAGGGTGTGGAGAAAAGGGAACACTCTTGCACTGCTGGTGGGAATGTAAATTGATACAGCCACTATG
>NC_041234.1:29848914-29870269 GCF_002837175.3 Physeter macrocephalus | reverse complement strand
TATATGTATAACTGATTCATTTTGTTATAAAGCAGAAACTAACACACCATTGTAAAGCAATTATACTCCAATAAAGATGTTAAAAAAAAGAAATTAAGAAAGCAATCCCATTTACAATAGCATCAAAAAGAATAAATTTAACCAAGGAAGTGAAAGACCTATGCACTTAAAACTATAAAACAAATTGAAGACACAAATGGAGAAAAGAGAACCCTCCTATACTGTTGGTGGAAATATAAATTGTAAAGCCACTGTGGAAAACAGTATGGAGGGTCCTTTAAAAACTAAAAATAGAGTTACCATATGATCCAGCAATCTCACTCCTGGGTATATATCCAGAAAAGACAAAAACTCTAATTCAAAAGATACATGCACCCCAATGTTCATAGCAGCACCATTTATAATAGTCAAGACATGGAAGCAACCCAAGTTCCTATCCACAGATGAATGGATAAAGAAGATGTGAGATATATATATACACACATATATATGTATATAAAATGGAATATTACTCAGCCATAAAAAAGAATGAAATATTGCTATTTGCAGCAACATGGATGAAACTAGAGAGTATCATACTAAGTGAAATAAGTCAGAGAAAGACAAATATCATATGATATCACTTATTAGTGGAATCTAAAAATAATACAAATGAACTTATTTACAAAACAGAGACTCACAGACATAGAAAACAAACATATGGTTACAAAAGGGAAAAGGGGAGGAGGGATAAATTAGGAGTATGTGATTAACAGATACACACTACTATATATAAAAGAGGTAAGCAACAAGGATTTACTGTATAGCACAGGGAACTATATTCAATATCTTGTAATAATGTATAATGGAAAATCATCTGAAAAATATATATATATAAATATACAATCACTTTGCTATACATGTGAAACTAACACAATGGTGTAAATCAACTATGCTTCAATTTTTTTAAGAAAAAAAGGAATAACTAACCTGAATATCCAAGAACAAAAAAAAAATTGAAGACACAAACAGAAAGATATACCATGTTCTTGGACTGTAAGAATTAATATTGATAAAACATTTATACTACCCAAAGCAATCTACAAATTGAATGCAACTCCTATCAAAATTCCAGTGGCATCTTTCATAGAAATAGAAAAAGCAATCCTAAAATTCATATGGAACTACAAAAGACACTAAATAACAAAGCAATCTTCAGAAAGAAAAACAAAACTGGAGATATTGCACTTCCTGATTTCAAGCTATATTACAGAGCTATAGTAGTCCAAACAGTATCATGCTGGCATAAAAACACAGACTAATAGAATAAAAATAGAGAGCCCACAAAAATCCAAGCACATGCAGTCAACTAATCTTTGACAAGGGTGCCAAGAACACACAATGGGGAAAGGATAGCCTCTTTGATAAATGCTGTTGGGAAAATTGAATATCCACATGCAAAAGAATGAAACTGAACACTTATCTTATACCACTCACAAAAATAAACTCAAAATGCATTAAAGACTTACAGTCCTGAAACCATAAAACTCCTAGAAGAAAACAGGGATAAAGCTTCATGACATTGGTTTTGGCAGTGATTTCATGGAAATGACACTAAAAGCACAGGCAAAAAAAGCAAAACTAAACAAGTGGGACTACATCAAACTAAAAAGCTTCTGCACAGCAAAGGGAATAATCAACAGGGTAAAAAAGCAAACTACAGAGTAGGAGAAAAATATTTGCAAACCATATATCTAATAATGGGTTAATATCTGAAATATATAAGGAACTCAAACAATAGCAAAAAAAAAAACAAAAACAAATAACCCAATTTAAAATTGGCAAAGGACCTGAATATATAAAGGACCAGTAGGTACATGAAAAGGTGCGACAAGAGATAACAAGTGTTGGCAATGATGTGGAGAAAAGGGAACCCTTGTACACTGTTGGTGGGAATATAAATTGGTATAGCCATTATAGAAAACATTATGGAGGTTCCTCAAAAACAGTAAAAACAGAACTACCATATGATCCAAGAATCCCACTTCTGGGAATATATCTGAAGGAAACGAAATCAGTATTTCATAGAGATACCTGCACTCCCATGTTCATTGCAGCATTATCCACAATAGCTAAGATATGGAAATAACCTAAGTTTCCATTGACAGATAAATGGATAAAGAAAGTGTCACGACAACATGGACGAACCTGCAGGGCATTATGCTAATTGAAACAAGCCAGACAAAGAAAGACAAATACTGCCTGGTATCACTATATGTGGAATCTAAAAATAAAAGTCAAACTCATTAGAAACAGAGAGAATGGTCACTGACAGAGGATAGGGGGTGGGGGAAATGGAATGTTGGTCAAGGGGTTCAAACCTTCAGTTATAAAATGAATGAGTTCTGAAGATCTAATGTACAGCATTGTGACTATAGTTAGTAATACTGTATTGCATACTTAAAATTTGCTGAGAGAGTAGATCTTAAGGGTTCTCACCAAAAAAGTGTACATGTATCAAATCATCACATTGTACACTTTAAATACGTACAATTTTACTTGTCAATCATATCTCAATAAAGCTGGGGGGAAAATTAAGGTTTTTTTTCTTAGCATCTACCTCCAACCATCCAACAACCACCACCACCACCTACTCCCCCCACACTTCACACACACACACTCACAATCTCTAGATCAAGTGGCAAAGTATCTATCCTTCCATCCATCTATCCATTGATGTAAAAAAGCAAAATTTATATCACTTTGTAGATAGCATAGCAAAAAATGTTAAGGGCTAGGAAGAGGGAAAATGAGAAGTAATAAATGTTAAGGCAGTCATATTGGGAATAGAGGCTCTAAGAAAATCCCTCCTTATTTTTAGGTTGCTCCTCATTCAGCTCTCAGTTTAAATAAATAAATATTTAATATAATATATAATTAATATTATAGTATATAATTAATATAATATATAAAATTCATATTACATTTTATAAATGTAATATAAAAGTAATAAATATATAAATTACATTACTATGCAATATATACTATAAAATATTACTACAGATGGCAATGCTTGAACTGTTTGGTTTTTGTCCCTGTCACTGATGGTACTTGGGAACAAATGTACAAACTACAGGTCAATGAGAGAAATGAAATTTTGAGCTGAAGAAAGAAACCAGATTCAGAAAGCAAAGATTCATATAAACTTAAAATATGAAAAAAAAATCTCCATGAGGAATATAAAACAGGTTCACACTGCTCATTAGAAAGAACATGATGAGCTCTAGCAGAGACGTGAAGAAAACTGTAAGGATTTTATGGGAGGAAAATGGAAGAAGAATGGAGGGATGGAAGATAGAGTAGAATGGTACCAGAAGGAAGTATAATTTGTGTTGCGCCTCAAAGAATAGGCAAGGTTTAGTCAGGTAGATAGGACTAAGAAGGTGTTGAAAGAAGATGATGAACAAAGCACTGGGTATGTTTAGGAAATTGTGAACTGTCACATTTGGGGCTTCCTGTATATGGCAGGGGTTATGGACATGGGTTCTCAAAACAGCCTTTCAGGATTAACATCCTAGCTCTACCAGTTACTAGCTGTGAGACTTTGTGTAAATCATTTAGAGTTCCATATGCTTCATTTTCCTCCTCTGCAAAATGGGGAAGCACAATAGGAATTTATATGGTTGCTGTATGGATTAAATAAGATAATACATGTAAAATGACTTAGAACAGCGTCTGACATCCAGTCAGTGTGCAACGAATGTCAGCCTTTTTTTTTTTTTTGGAGGAAGTGCAAAGGAAGTATCCAGGATTTAAGGCTAGGAGAGAAGGTAGAAGCCATATTATGGAGAACTTGGGTTGCCAAACTTGAGGGGTTGGTACTTAAATCAAAATGAAGAAAGTTTTGAATAATAGAGTGCCATAAAGGCAGAGTAATTGTTGTCAATTCGTGGTAGGAGATTTTTACAACTCTAGCTGCCTGACAGTGCAAAGGGCTGGCTCGTGAGAGAGTTTTTACCATCAACGGAAGGGTTCAAGCACAGCCTGGTCAACCAAAGTCAAGGGTGGCATAAATGGTAGTCAGGCAGTGGGTCAGTGTTGGCCAACTTGAAAGGCCTCTAAGATTCCTTTCAACTGTAAGTTGATTTCGGATAAAGACGCTAGGAACAATATGGAGGAGAGTTTTATGCAAGACTAAGCATGGAGCCAGAGCAACTGTTCAAGTGAGAGAGGGCAGTACAAGAGAGTCAATGGTGGGTTTGCTGGTCTAGAATATCAGAGCTGGAAAGAACCGCAAAGATCAACCAGCCAGTTCAGCTTCTTCACTGTACAGACAGGGAAATTAAAATTCTCAGATAGAGGAAGTGGGTAAATTTTAAAGGGGTGAGCCTAGAGGCGGGGAAGCCAGACAGAAATCCAGAAATAAATAAGGGCTTGGAAGAGGGTGGGAGTAGCAGGATTTGAAAGGAAGGGAGCAGATAGGAGGGCTATTTTGAAGGAAGAAGGACTGACAGCATGTGGTGATTGATTGGATATAGAGGGTGAATAAGCAGTGACTCCAAGATTTCAATGCTGGCTGAGTAGGAGGCAGGAGGCCAAGGACAGAGCCTGTTTGGCAAGGGGAAGATAACAAGTTCCGTTTTTGATATATTGGGGTTTGAGATAAAAAAAGAGAAAAGTTATTCAAGTAGACACTGTCCATCAGACAGTTGAAGAGTTTTTTGTTTATCACTTCCGCTGTCCCAGTGTGAGAGGCATCATGAGCATTGGGAAGAAAAGGCACTCTAAAATCTGAATTTTGAATACCAGCTCTGCCACTTACAGGTCCAATGGATTTTGGAAACTCTCTCAGCCTCAATTTCTGCCTCTTAGAATAGGGACACTACTAAGTACATATCAACCACCATATTGTTTAATCCTGAGAGTCTAATGCACATATTTCAAAACTTCCCAGGAAAGCTTGAGAATGACTGGTCTGTATGACCTGCCTCTTCTCCAATGCTATGGCACACAGAACGTGGGCAGAGGAATAGTTAATATTGGTATTAGAAAGAGAACGTGAGGCACAAAAAGAGGATTTGACACAAAATTCCAAAGTATAGTGGGACAAGCAGAGGATTTGGGGTCAGGCCAAGCTGGGTTCAAAGCACAGCTCTACCACTTCTTGGCTTTGTTACTTTGAGAATGTTGTTTGGCCTCTCTGAGCCTCTTTTTTTTTTTTTTTTTTTCATCTGTAAAATAGGAATCCCATCACTTAATTTACAGTAGTGATAAGATTAGAGATTATGCACATAAAATTCCCAGAATGTAATTGGCAGTTAATCAATGGTAGCTTTGATCACCCCCATCCCAGAGTTGACTCCCAAGCACAGGAAAATAGTGACGCCAATTTCCTACTGTGTACTTCCATTCTCTTGCTCCTTCGAACCAGCCCTCAAAAAATAAAAGCACATCAGCTATCCCTTTGATTTTTCACACACCTATGAGGTCACCCAAAGCATTCCCTCCTGCCCTTTGAACTTTTAATTCATTCTCAAATGATTTACCGCCTGCCTAGCCTCCAAATGACCATGCTAGCCGTCGTGTCCTTCCTCTCTGAGGCTCTGTCCTTTTGATAACAACAGTGCCCCTGATGGGGTTAACATTCCCACACTCTAAGAGCACACTCCCAAGACAAAATTGTCAACTTCAGAAGAACCTTAAATGGGAACAGCAGTGAGGAGCAAGCTAACATTCTGTTTCTCCACCAACGCCTGCAAAGACTGAATTATCTCCTCTAAGACTTTCTCAGATTGCTGTACTCCTTGCAAACTTACTATGCGATCCTGATGAGGATAAACATTTTCCTGGGGTCTCTTTCGAGGCCTGTTCCTAAAGTTTGCTCCAGCGATCAAACTCTCTAGCACTAGTCTGGGCAGGAACAAATTAAGAGAAGACCCCACAGTGTATCTTAAGCTGTCACAGTACTGCCAGTGTGAGTTTTGATGTGTTTCCTTTAGTGTCCTGACATAACCTAACTGACTTCCACAGAGACAGGCGCCAATTAGATGAGACCCCCATTAGGAAGGAGGACGGAGAAGGTTCCTTTTGGCCCCTTTCAGCATTCTCAGCTTTGAGTAAAACAGTGAGAAAAGGAATGTCATGGTCAAATAATAAGGACACTTAAGGCACTGGGTATAAATACCAGACGGTGACTCACATCTAAGGCTAGTCAGACAGAACACGTTAGAGCTTGCTTAAGCAAAAGTGAAAAAACACACACACACACATACACACACACACACACACACACACACACACACACAGAGTAGGTTCACATTGCTTCAGCTGAAGCAATGAAACACTTGAGTCAGGCAGAAGCCTCACACTCTACCCTCCCTGAACACATAGCAACAAGAGGGGTGGCTGCTGTTTTAAGAGTCTCGCAGCAACGCTTCCCAACAGCAAGAGAATGCTGTAATCATCAGCCAGCAGGCCTCTCCCACATGCAAGCCTCAGGAACACAGCTCACGCACAGGAGTTGCAGCGGCAAGAAACCCAACCACTGCAAACCCAACTCGAGGCAGCTCTTCGACAAGCAGGTAGATGACCCTAGCCTCCACTGCTGCTCTCTCCCCTCTCATCCAGGGTTGCACCTGGGATCCCTCTCCATGTCCACCTGTACCACTACTTCCTTCTATTTGTTCCCTCTGTCCCAAGCTCGTATGTGTCTGTCATTCAAGGCTCACCCCACTTACTAGGTTTCTCAGAAAGACTGGAAAACTCGGCTAGTATATCCAGCTCTTCAAGTCATATTCGCTTTCTCATTTTTAATGGGGAGACGTGACCAGTTACTGAGTACAAAAGTTTTGCTTGACTCTTCCAGCAAACCATTATGGAGAATCTGCTCTGCTCTGTGCTGAGGATAGCAAAGATACAGAAGACACAGCCATTGTCCTCTAGAAGATTTTGGTCCAGCAAATCAGACACAGGGCAAAGTACCCCAAAATTTCTACTGGAAAATCAGAAGTCCAGCATTCCAAAAAGGGAGAGATTACATCCACCAGGAGCAGACTGAGATGATGCGCTTGGGGCATAGAGTAGGGCTTGAAGGTTAGGCCCAAGTGGGAGGGGAGGGGAGAGGGGAGTGGGCCTTCTGAGTCGGCAATATGAAGCTGAGCCACTCCAGGAACATTGCGATGGGAAATTTGGAGGCCAGAACTTCCCAGGTGTGTTGGTGGGGGAATGGAGAGGAAAACACTCTGCCTGAGAATCTGGGTCCTGGAAAGAATGCTAGAAAGTAAGACTCGAGCCCAATGGACAATGGTCCCCACACCAGGCTAAAGTAGTTTGGGCTCTATTTTGGAGATAGCAGGGAAATATTAAATAAGTTTAAGTGGGAGGGGGGATGATCAAAGGGTGGGAAACCATTGAAGAGGCCACTACAATAGTGTAGTTGTTCCAGAAGGAGGCTTCTTCCTGCCTGTCCCAGCTCTTGCAAGATCCTCCTTCAAAGCTGCCTTCTCTGTCTGAGCTCACAATTTCAGAACTCATTACTATGCATCTCTTTTAAGTTGGGTGAGATATCAATGACATTTCTTATTCTGAATGAGACTCCTAATGTTGTACTGAAGTTGGGTCAGGGACTTAAAAAAAAAAAAGTAGAAGCTTCATCCCAAACTCCCAGTTTAGAAGAAAGGAACTATGATACATCATTTCCATTTCTGTAATAGCATCGGTTGGCTTGGCCCCTGGTCTCTTCTAAGATCCCAACAGAGGAGCTGGAGGGGAAAGAGGGAGAAGGGAGACAGAGGGAGACAGAGGAAGGGGGGGGGAGGCGGGAGAGGGAGGGAGGGAGAGGGAGAGAGAGGGGGAGAGAAAGAGAGAGAGAGGTGCCAACATAAGTCAAAACCTGATTGTCAAGTGCTTTTCTGGGGCCTGTTCCAGATCACTGTCACTTACAGGCTTAGACTAGAGCTCAACCCTAAATTAGGGCTCTAACCTAGAAGCCGGGATGGGAGGTGGAAGGGCCCCACCTGGGTCTTAGCAGTGGGAATTAACTCTCCCTGATCCTTAATTCTTTTGGCTTTTATTAGTGGCTGGAAGGGGAGAAGAATGAAACCTGAACCCTAATGCAGCTGAGAAGGGCTAAGAGCCAAAACCTTCCTTAAGCAGATACAATATGTGCAGGGCCTGGGCAGGTTTCAGAACACTGCACATTTCTCCAGCCAAAGGCATGGGAAAACATGAAAAATTACATATTTAACCCTTTACATCCAGAGAGGGAGAGTATCATCCTCCCACCAGAGCTCACACAGCAGAGACAAACTGGCAAGCTGGCTCTTGCAAAAGCCGCAGCACTTGGTGCTTTGTGACCACCTAGAGGGGTGGGATAGGGAGGGAGACGCAAGAGGGAGGAGATATGGGGATATATGTATATGTATAGCTGATTCACTTTGTTATAAAGCAGAAACTAACACACCATTGTAAAGCAATTATACTCCAATAAAGATGTTAAAAAAAAAAAAAGCCCGAGCACTTGGGTAGCCTTTTTCACAAAAATACCCCCAGCAGCTAGATACTCAAATCAGTTTCAAATATAAATTACAAGCTATTTCACCTGGTCAGAGTTAGGTAAAGGGAACCCATGTGCCCATTAGATTTTTAGCATGAAATGAGTTTTGTCTATGAGGAGGGAGGGAGTGAAGAGACCAAGTTCCATGGCACAAGCATCTTTACAACATTCTGAATTTCAGTTTTTCACCATGCAGAAAAGCATGTGATGCTGTACAAAAAAAAGTAACGGATCTAGAAAGCAAATCTAAGAAGGATGGAGGCAGGAAAGTTAACCTTTCCTGAGAATTTTCTGTAAGTATACAGGACATCCAGTCTAGGGTTTGGGTCAGATAATCACTCCAAATGTGCAGAAGTTTCTTAATAATAAAGTGATGTTTTCCAGCCAGATTTGCAGCCAATGAATTTGTGAAGTAAATCCCTATTTCCTTTTTTAAATTAATTTTTATTGGAGTATAGTTGCTTTACAATGTTGTGTTAATTTCTTTTTTATTTTAATATAAAACTCACGATGAAAGTACGGTGAGGACACCACTGAAAACAATTAAATCATATTTGCAAGTTTAACAATGCTTTTTCAAAGGTCACATTTTAAGAACAAATGCTACTGCAGAAATATGAACAATGATATTCACAGATTAATAATACTCCCCCATGCAGAGAGCATAAAACTACTAACAACAAAAATGCAATCCAGACTTGAAACTCCAGTGGAGTTTGCCTTACGAAGCCTCCACATTTTACTTTTCATATAGCAAAAACAATCCTTAAATATCTTGGCAAGACAACTGATGTTTTTTAACAGCCTCGACTCTTTTAACATTTCCAACTTCATGTCTGAACTTTGGCGTTTTGACAGCTTCTTCTATTTTTTGTTTGTTTGATTTTTGGACTTCCCCATCACTTGAAAGTACTAAGTTAGGCAGAAAGAACTTCAGCCAGTAATACCTCAGGTGACTAGGCAGCCTGCAGATTGGAGGAGATAGCAAGACCAAACTATGACCAGAAAAGCCCATTAAATAACAATGCAGGCCTGTTCCAATGTCTGTTGGGGCATGAGATTGTCTGGCAATTAAGTCATTTCCACAACAATCAGCAGATTAGTAAATCATCTGTGTTAACCATTATGTTCCTAAAATAATGATTTGTTGTTTTAACTGACCAGTGGCCTTAAATAAAATTCTTTTTCTTTTTCTGAACTGCCTATGAAACTCATTTCCCTGATGGTCCTATGGTCTCAGAAGATCCAAAACTGAACTAAACCTGGTTAGCCCTCCCAATCTCCGTCACAACCTAGAGCCTTCTAGATTAGAAATACTGGATTCATCTCTAACTCCTGCCTCTCCCTCATTTCTTCAGATCCAAATGGTGTATATTACCACTACCTCTGGCAACTTGCTAATGTGTTAACAACAGTCAGCACGTTGCCAAGATGACTGATTCCTTTATAATGCCATCTCCAATTGTTCAGTACAGGTCTTTCCTCGTGGAAGCAGTTATATGGCTGGTACTGTGTTAGATGCTTTATTTTTAATACTTTAACTCTAATCCTCCAAAAAACAACAAAATGGCTACATACTTCCAACCTGAATCCATCCTATAGCCCAATGTTCTGGGTTTTTCAGAATAACTGGCTCAAATCCAGTCACCCTTATGTCTCATTACTCAAGCAGATCTTCACTGATCCACTTATCCAGCCACACAAGCAGTATCACATTGGGCAAGTTACCTAACCTCTCTATTCCTCAATTTCCTCATCTGTAAAATGGGGTTGATAAAGGAGCTAATATGTGTTAAAATAGAAAACCAGTGCCTGGTCCAAGGTACGCACTATGAAAGTATTTTTAGAAAGCAAATAAAAGTGACGTTTATGGGGCTTTGTGCTGGTTTCACAGGCCATAGGAAGTATAGTTCAGCTCCTAGAACAGGCACTCAGTAAATTTAATGCATGAATTAATAAGTGAATAAATGAAGAAACCACACATACCTGGCCCTTGGGGAGCTCATACTCTTACTCAGTTCACTGTGGGGTTAACCCAACTGGCCTGTCGCCTGAGTCCTTAGGACATGCAGCACTTGTACTAACTGGGATGAATGCCTTTCTTCCTCCCCAACCTACCTAAATCCTGTATAGCCCTCAAGGCCTAGCTTCAATTCTTCCTTTCTCCACAAAGCTCCCTAACCACATCAGCCTGCAAAGAAATCTCTTCTCACTGAATAAATGTTGCTCTTCCCCACAGACATAGAGAACAGACTTGTGGTTGCCAAGGGGTGAGTGGGGGAGGGATGGATTGGGAGTTTGGGGTTAGCGGATGCAAACTATTATATACAGAATGGATAAACAACAAGGTCCTACTGTATAGTACAGGGAACTATATTCAATATCCTGTGATAAACCATAATGGAAAAGAATATGAAAAGAATGTATGCATATGTATAACTGAATCACTTTGCTGTACAGCAGAAATTAACACATTGTAAATCAACTATACTTCAATAAATTTTTTTTAATGTTGCTCTTAGATCCTAGCCCATGGTTTCAGCACTTAAATTAAGGTTTTTGTTCCCCAGGCTTGCAGTAGTGCCTCTCTTCAACAAAACCGTCATTTCCAGGGAACAGGTCTTCCACGGTGGCTATCTCTTGTATTCTCTAGTTTAGGGTAAGGCACTTTACAAAGTGTTCAACAAATACGTGTTGACTGGTGGACTGATTGATTGATTGGAGGCTTAATTGAGAGCTCTTAGGTAGGAGCCAAACAAGGCTTAGCATAGCCTTTCAAATTGCTGTCTCTTCAAACATTAGCCAGAAATCATGTCTGGTCCTCCAACTTCTGCCAGGAGCAAACGTCACATTAAAGATGTCCTGCCATTTCATACAACTTCCAAAGATTTGGTAACTTCATACACTTAATTTTTTAAGTTCAGAATTCCCTTAAGAGCATTTCTGCTTAATAAGGGACACCTGTAGAATGCTTTTCCTTTCTTAAATCACATACACATCTAGTATTTATATGAGATAAAAGATAAAATCAATCTCCCTCCCTACTGGGGAAAAAATGCAAGTTTTATTATTTTCATTTTGCAAATGGAGACACAGAGAGGAAAATGACATGCCCAGTCATACACAAATATTGAGCAGCAAAGCGAAGACTGAACTTCAGGTCTTCTGAATCCAAGCTTATACTTCTTACCCTGACTTGAGATTTAAAACAAAATAAAACAAAACAAAACCTTTCCTTTGACCCTGACCCCTGATGGGCATGTACTAGTAACAGTACAAATTTTTGCAGTAAGTTACATTTCTCTAATTTCTCTCATTCCCCACCCCCTGTCATATTCTTATCCAGTTCTTTTTCTCTCTCTTTCTTTCTTTCTTTCACCTATGTAAACATGATAGTGTTGAAACAGCCTGGGATATGGAGTCAGACAGAAGTCAATTTGAATGCCAGCTCATCCATGTGGAGTCTGTTACTTAACTTCTCCTGAGCCTCAGTCCCCTCATCTGCACAATGGGGAGATCAATATCTACCTCAAAGAGTTACTGTAAAAATTAAATAAGAATATATGTTAGGGCTTCCCTGGTGGCACAGTGGTTGAGAGTCCGCCTGCCGATGCAGGGGACATGGGTTCGTGCCCCGGTCCAGGAAGATCCCACATCCTGTGGAGCGGCTGGGCCCGTGAGCCCTGGCCGCTGAGCCTGCGCGTCTGGAGCCTGTGCTCTGCAACGGGAGAGGCCACAACAGTGAGAGGCCCGCGTACCACCAAAAAAAAAATATATATATATATGTTAAACACCTAGAAGTAGCAGTATTTACCACATAGCAGGTCCACTACCTCTCCTATCCCCCCATATCTACGCCTGGATCACCCATTTAGTTCAAGAGGTTGCTGAGATCCAACCAAACAGCATTACCTCCATCCAATGAGGCACAACCACACAAGTGGAGTATCCAGGTCCCTGCCTGGTCCACTTTTCTCCCTGTTGCCTTGCTACTCCCTGATTACAAATTTAAATTAAGACAGAGCTCCAAACTCTCAGTCAAGTCCTTCAAAGAACATGAGAGTCAAGAACTGATACTTACTCTCCCCTGAGTCTCCAAGATATCATCCCTCACCCTCTAAGTCAGAGATAATATGCCATCAAAAACGGCCTACCTGCAGAATTTTTCAGAGGAGGTTTTACTTACATCAAACACAAACAAAAAGAAATGGAAAGCAGCAAGGTGGCCCAACAAAGACAAGGCTTTAGCCTGTCATGTTCTCATAAGCAAAGATGGGGCAGCAGCCATGAGACTCTAACCCCTTTCCAGAATAACTAGTTGAACGAGCTTTCCTCCCAGGTCTACCTCATCTCACCCCCAACCCCCTCCCCCAAAAGAAAAATCAATTTCTGATGGACCGTGAAAGGCAGTATAGCAGAACCATTCAAAACTTCCCTGCCAGAGGCTCTGGAAGAGAGAAGACCATACAGCTGGGAATCTGCTGAGTGGCGTTAGGGTGGGGGCCAGAAGACACCACAAAGGGTCTGTCCATCACTGGGCTTAACCCTTGATCCTGTCAAATTAGTCCCACCTCCCGCATTCCTCACAGATGTAACATTAAAAGACTTGAGTGAAAGTTAACAGACCATGCGGCATGCCGTCCCTGAGAACATACCAGGAAACAGCCACTTCTGGAAACATAGGAAGTAGGAGCGTGGAGAAAAGCTAAGCCCTGGAAGAACTGCCTGCTGTCAGTCAGCCTTTACACTTCCACGGCCTAGATCATGAGCGAAGATCCTGGAGCTCTTAGCATCCCATCAATAAAGCAGAAGCTTGCCCCTCGGAGAGGCTGAGAAGAAACAGGAGGGTACAGAGAGGTGAAATAACATGCCAAGATTACTCAGCGAGTTGATAAGAGAATATCAGGAATGCGACAAAGGTCCAGTCCTCCACTGAAACAGGACAGAGAGAGACACAGTATGAGAAAAGTTCCCCCGATCCAGCTACCAATTTGCTGAGAGTTTTCAAACTTTATCAACCTTAACTCTGTGAACTTCTCTCCCCCCACCTCCCCACACCGGAAGTATGGCTGAGCCAAGAGGGACAGAGCTGGTACAGCAGACTAGAAGGGCCCACTGTACCAAAAAAGAAAAACAACAACAAAAAAAGCTGGGTTTTGGACAACGGGCAGGGAAGACAATGAATGAACCAAGAAGTAGTGACACTTGAATGAGACAGTCCCAAATGTAGGCCTCAAGCAGCTTGGTGCTGGTGGGTGGGGGCAGGGAACCAAAGACTGGACATGAAAGAAGGGTAGCCTAGATGCATGGAAAATTTGTCTCTGTTGCTACCAGGCAGTGCTCATCCCATGGCATGGCGTAGTCACAGACTCACACTGAAAGAGGAGGGAGTGGAGGTGAAGTCAATGGGGAGGAGTTAGTCTCTTTGAGAAACGAAGTCATCTTGATATTTGCAATTTCAGGGCCCAGCCAGGATGGCTATGTGCCCAAGTAAACATGCCAGTGTGATGTGAGGAAGAACGAATCATCCCTTGCAAAACTAATGCCTAAGACAACCTTTCCACTTGGCCTGTTTACACTGGATGGGGCGAAGGGGTGTAAGGAGACAAACCTCTATCCCATCCCAGTCCTTGGAACACAGTCTTTAGCAGGGAAAAATAATATCTCAACTTGTTCATTAATGACTTAATTGAAGTCTGTCTGAAGCAGGTATTTCAGGGGAGCACAAGGAAACAAAATATTGCCTTCACAGAAACTGAGTGAAAGTGATCTAGGTACCAACATAAGTAATATAAAAGGGTCACTTGCTGATTACAAGATAAATCAGGTAAACCTGGAGTTCAGTTTCAGAGAGAAATTTAATGATGCATACACTGTATGTACACACAAATCTGGCCCCAGGATCAAGGATATGAGCACCTGGGCAGTGATAGTAGTAGAAACCCCAAACCCACCTACATCTATGTAACAGAGATATCTAGAGCACTTGTTGTCCCTGACTTATGGATTGTTTTCCAAGATTACCTTTCGTAAATAACCAGCTTGGAGCTTTGAATGCAGTTCCCTATAGACAGAATATTGTAAATGGTGGTTAGGTTCTGTAATTTCATCAGTGATACACTATGGATAAAAGAGGCCTCTCCAGAACTGTTCTGAACGTGGCCACTATCAATAACTGTGTCAGGGGGACATATTTCCTAGACTTTAACTCTCTCTTCTCCAGGCCTCTCATCCTTCAGCGATAATGAGGATTAAGCTCCACTTCAATACACTCCCCAATCAGGGCTTCAGTAGCAAGAAAAGGTATTTGCCCAACTCAGGTGACAAACTGGTAGATGTGAGGGTGTGGGGGAGGGGCGAGACTGTCAGTGCAAGACCTCCAGAAGGAACGACTCTTGTGGGTATTCCAGGTACAGACAGAAGACCTCAGAACACAGGAATGGCAGCAACAATAGGAGATTTGCAGCCAGTGCCAGTGGCAATGTGCACAGAAATAAACATCTGACAGGGCTGGGGACTGCTGTGTCTAAATTCCTACCGAGGGGTTCTGTAAGTTGGAGACTGCTTGTATGTCACATAGGGTCAGCATCTTCAAGCTTGGAGACACCTATTTGTTCCAGAAGGGGAAAATTAAGTTCAGAGAGGTTATTCCTACAATTTCCAAGCCAGCAGTTGGTTAAAAATCAAATCCAATCAATCTGATGTTCTAGAGGTCTGATTTTGACACTATTCGCCAAATGCCACTTCCTTCTTCTATTATACAAATTCCTTGTCTGTATCTCGTTGTAGAAATATATACGCTCCTGGAATTCATGGCTGATGTCTTCTCTAGCATCTCCCTTAGAACACTTTTTCCAAGGCTGACCTGGGCTAGGGGCAGGGCTAGGGGCAATTCTAAATACATAGTGAGTGATGAGATGTGCCCCTCCTAAATCTCTTATGTAGTTGTCCCAGGTGCCAAGGTAGAGGCCTTGGGCAGGTGTGGCTTAGCAGCAGCACAGATACTTCCACTAAAAGGCTTTGCTTGACACAGAGTCTTCGTATAGCATGGATGCCAGAAAGAGCCAAAGTGGTCTTCAGCTGTGTTTTTTTAAAGACTGGTCCTACCTAACTTTGGTCAGACTCTCCTCAGTTACTGCATTCAGCTGTGGGCTCCCTAACTCAAGAGGAACATGGCCAGGCTGGAGTGCATCCAGAGTGGGAGGAGGCTGGATCTCAGATCCCGTAAGGAACAGCTGAAAGAGCTAAGGCTCTTTAGCCTAGAAAAATGAGACAAAGAGACACAGTCTTTGTCTCCAGACCTCCCAAAGGTTGTCCTAAGTAAGAGAAAGCATCTCGTTCTGTGTGGTCCCAGAAGGCAGAGCTATAGGACCCATAGAGAATAGGTAGCTGGAGAATGATTTCAGCTCAATCTGAGAAAAAGCTGTCTACTATAGTCAAAACTTTTCAACACTGAAATGGACTGGCTAAAAAGGGAGTGAGCTCCCCCATGACCACAGGAGAACAAGCTCAGGGATACTGCACATGGATCGGTTAAGATTAAGACCAGGTGACTTCCACAAGGCCTTCCTCACTCTGATAATCTGTGATTCCAGCCACCTCAAATAACAGCATTCCGTTAGCAGGCCTGAGTTGAGTCTGCCCTTTGGTGAGGGGCGGGGGAGGAGGGTGCTTAGTGAGAGCAGCCCTTCACTTAATCTCTGCTGTTCTTCATTAACTTTTCTCAGACAGGTCAGCATCTTTTTGTCCCCTGGTTCTGAAGGAGCCTAACTATAAAAATTCTGATGTTCCTTCCAGATAATCACTCCATAAACACCAACCTCAAATCTGAGTCTCTCTTTTCTTTTAAAAAAATTTTAAAAAAAAATTCCTGGGAGGAGATGGAGGAGAGCAAGGGGCAAAATCATCTGAATTCTGTTTAAGGGACAACATTCAAGTGTCTTCCAGCTGGAGTTGAATTATTTTCTTTGAGGTTTTAGAGAAGGAAAAGCCTCTAATAGGCTTGGCCTTTTTTCACTTCAGGGAGCACATGTGTGGACTGCAATAGGTTACCAGGTGTATTGTGACAGCCCAGCAGGCCCCAAAGTAGTGTGTACCCAAAGCTCAGCCAAGGGTTACCAGACATACCACCCACCCTCTTTGCCTTACTACCTCCCTCCAACCTTCTTTGTATTTCTCTGGATGGATTCCTACCCCATGTCCCCAAAAGCTTACTTTCTGAGAGAGAGGAGCATTTGGGGAACTGAAGTAGTAGACATCTTTGCTGATTCTAGAAGCAGAGATGAGGAGGAGATTCATCTAAGTAACCAGGCTGGACTAAGCTCTCAAGAAGCACACCCCATGAAGGGTCCCTTTGTGAATGCCAAGCCCTGGCCTGGGGGTGGGCCAGGCCTGTAACATAACTAAGAAGGTTTCACAGAACTACCATTTCTCACATAACACTACCTCTGCACCCAACAAGAACTCAAAGTCACAGCCAAATCTACTGCCAGCCACAAGACAGCCTGAATCTGACTTTACCCACGTCCTCTTGAAATCTCAAATGCCTCTTTGTGTGCTTCTTCTAGAAATAAAGTCATAGTGGGGATGGGGGAGGGTATAAAAACAACTTAAAGAGCATGTCCTGCCATTTTCCTAGGCTAAGGATGGCACACAGAATTAGGATTTGCCCAATTCATTTTCACATCATCTGTGCTAATAAAGATGGGCCAACGACCCCCATTTGGCAAATAGAATCTTGGGTCCAAAGAGGATAAAATAATATAGCAACATCAGTACACACTAAGTGGAGGAGGTGAAGCTTCTTCCTCCTCCAGGCTACTGCCCCACCCCACCCTACTTTGTTCCAGGGCAGTAACTAGCGTCCACTTCCTTCACTGTGCCAGACAGAGACTGCCACCAAAAATGGGCCAGGAAAAGGGCAAATATGTAGGATGAGCCTGTTTCTGCAATGTCTTGTCCTTCTCCCCAATTTTCCTCCTTCTCCTTTTCCTGCATCCCCACATTGGTCTCCACCCTTTCTTTTCTCCACCCTCAGCCAACCTCAGGGCACATTTCCAAGAACTCAAAATGAGTATAGGAATCTTACACTACAGCTTAGCAACTCTCTCTCTCACACACGCACGCATGCACGCACACACACCACAGGAGGATACAATTTGAATCTCTGAGGCCTCTGAGAGGCCCTATCTGATGCATAATCATTGGCGCCAGAACCTTGAAAAGGTCACCCACCCTCCAAAGTGGATCTTTTCCAGCGCACGGAGCCAACTTCATGGATGACTGTCTACACTGTAGAGGGGGTAGAGGGGGACCCCTAGGTAGCAAATAGCCAAGTCTGATTAGAAGAGAATCTCCACTTCATCCAGACAGGACAGGCCCCCTGGGTCAACGAGGTAGATGCTAACCAAAGGAATCAATAACGCCAAGGGCATGGGCCCAATTCTCTAGTTGGTCACATTTCTTTGGGAACATCACACTGTATGGGGAAATCATAAACCATCCCTTAACACATGGGATAATCAATAATAATAGTTGTTTTTTAACATTTCTTCTTTTTTTGTCACTTAATTGTTAAGAGAAGGCTATACCAGTCTCCACAACTTCGGCAGCTGAATTCCCTACTTTCAGGGAAATCATAGGAGCCTAGAGGAACTGATGATTTCCCCAACCTGATTATTTCCTGATCCAAAGGGTCCCCCATAACAAATATGAAATACACTTCCACACTCTATGCACTCTTCCCACTAATCATCTTTCCTCAAATTCCTCCACTCCCAAGATGCCTCCACCTGTTCCACAAGCTATCTCCAAGCATGTACACCACATCAGATCCAAATCGTTTTTGGTGTTTTTCCCCACGACACCAAAGGAGGTTCTCCAATATTTCTTACCATGGTTCTGGCACCTTACCTCTGTCTCTGCCTGACCTGAGATCATCACAAGTGATTTGGAGTCACCAAAACAGTCCTCTCCTATTCCCTGAGCCCAGACTCCACCAGGGAGTGTCTGCAACCCAGTGCTCACCTACTCTGGAAACACAGGCTGGCATGCAAAAGGTCACTGGGGTGGGAGGCCGCCAAGACTGGATACATCCCTCAATGGTATTGCCCCATGCCCCTTCACAAACTGCAGTACTACCGGAAGAATTGAGAAACTCTCCAAGTAGAGGATGTGGAGAAAAGGGAACCCTTGTGCACTGCTGGTGGGAATGTAAATTGGTGCAGCCAATATGGAGAACAGTATGGAGATTCCTTTAAAAACTAAAAATAGAACTACCATATGATCCAGCAATTCGACTACTGGGTATAGAGCTGGAAAAAACAAAAACTCTAATTCGAAAAGATACATGCACCACAATGTTCTTAGCAGCACTATTTACAATAGCCAAGTCATAGACACAACCCAAGTTTCCATCAGCAGGTGAATGGATAAAGAAGATGTAATATATATATATATATATATATATACACACACACACACATATATATATAATGGAATACTACTCAGCCATAAAAAAGAATGAAATATTGCCATTTGCAGCTACATGGATGGACCTAGACAGTATAATGCTTAGTGAAATAAGTCAGACAGAGAAAGACAAATACTGTATGATATCACTTTTATGTGGAATCTAAAAAATAATACAAATGAATGTATATACAAAACAGAAACAGACTGACAGACACAGAAAACAAACTTATGGTTGCCAAAGGGGATAGGGAGAGGGGGAGGGACAAATTAGGAGTATGAGATTAACAGATACAAACTACTATACATAAAACAGATAAGCAACAAGGATTTACTGTATAACACAGAGAATTATACCCAATATCTTGTAATAATCTATAATGGAATATAACCTGAATAAAAAAGAATCACTATGCTGTACACCTGAAACTAACACAAAATTGTAAATCAACTATACTTCAATAAAAATAATAATTAAAAAAAGAAACTCTCCAAGTGGTAGAAAATATGATCAATTTGGAGCCTACCACTGGCATAAAGGATTGGCTACCAGACTGTCATAGTCTTATTTAAAGACTTGAACCTCGTAGTAGACATGGAGACACCTAAGCCCAGGGAGGGCAAGTGATGCACCCAGGATCCTGGGGCTAGTGAGTGGCAGAGCAAGGATTAGAACCCAAGTTTTCAATCTGTCAATACAATTCTCTTTCTACACCCTTCCATCCCATCCCCACCAATGTGTACAGACTGAAGCTATTTTCAAGAAGAAATCTGTATTGTTCTGAAGCATAAGGGGAAACAAAACTAAGGTCGAAAGATTAAAAGGGGATTAATGAACTATGCCACATACTGTCTTAGCAAGAAAAAAAATACAGGCAACCATTGCACCTTACAAAAATGCCATGGCCCCTTTATATAGTAATAAGGCTAACCAGGTTATATATAGCTGGCTTTTACTGGAAGGAATCAAGCTATCTGGGATAGATGGGAGAAATGATGTTACCCCCTGCATATCCAAATGTGTGTAATAATGAGCCTTCATATATAATAGGGGTCAACTGTACATTCAGCAGAAAGGGAGTCGTTAAAAGGCACCCTGCCTCTCAACACACGAGTCATTTCCTCAACAGCTTGGCCAAGGAAACCCTCATCTACCCTCAAATAATCCCCCAGCCAGACCACAAATTGTTGGCTGCCCCATACTTAGTAACACCCCCCTGCCATGCTCCTGCTGGCTCACAAAACAATCCAGGACCACAGCAGCAACCACTCTCTGGGGTGCTTCTCAGGATGGGTCAGCCCTGGGCAGGGGTGAAAAATGACCTCTCCAAGGCAGGTTGTCTGGGCAGACTGGAAAGTCTGTGGGTGGTGTCAGGAGAAAAAGAAAGGGGGGGAACTGCCAGACCATGGAGGGCTGCATAGACAGTTCTGACCTTGGTGGAAAGAGCAGGGAGAGGAGTTTGATTAGAAGAAATTCCTGAAGGCCAGGATTCCCCTCCTCAAAGGGGTTGTTTGAGAGTGTTTAAAAAAAAAGAAAAAGCTTATTACTCCCTCCGGATAATACTGGAGGGAAAGGGATAGTGCCTTGTGTGGCGGGGGGAGGAATGGCGTGACAGTGGGTGACAAAGCAATCTTAGGCTGGTTAGAAATACATGACTAGTATGGGGAAAGGGGGTGCTGGGTGAAGATCTGGGCTGGCTATTGGTGTTTGGGGAAGCTAAAGATCCCAGGTTTCCCTGACAGCCCCTCAAAGTTTTGCCTCAGGCGCTCAAGATGATTGGTACACCCCATGGCAACACCCCAGGACTGCTAAGAGTGTGGCCCCCAAGGCCTGAAGGACCCCCTACAAGTTAACCAGCAGCTCCGGTGCCTGGCGAAAGGGGCACAGGTTACGCGGGGGTGTGGCGAGGGCATTCGCCACCCCCTGCTGAGACGTGACCCACGTTAAGAATCCAAAACAATAAAGTGACATTTGTTCCCCACAGAGAAACCACATCTTTTTATCTGCAGCCCAAACCCACGTCTTCCACCTCAACTGCAATTTGAGCGGGTTGGAAGGGGAAGGGCTTTTCAGATTTGAGCATTTCAGAGAAACAAAAACAAAAACAATAAAAAAACAACAGGATAAAGTTCGTGAAGTTCGCTCCCTTGGCCATCTGGCGCCTCAAGGTGAGTCGTCCTGCAAATCTCTCTTCCCAGTTACAGCCCCCGCGGCCTCCACCCCCTACACTCACCCCTACCAGGGGATGGCTTGCTCAGGGATTCTGGAGCGCTCGGGAGAGCTCCTCTCCCCTGCCCTCAGCTGCAACTTGGCTTCCAGCAGACCACAGCCTCCTAAAACAAACAAACCCT
>NC_041234.1:29801451-29848686 GCF_002837175.3 Physeter macrocephalus | reverse complement strand
GGCGGCGGCGGCGGCGGCACAGCTGCGCTCCATGGCGCAAAAGTTTCCTCCACTCTCCTCAACGTGCAGGAAATCTCGCCGGCGCTGGGGCAGGACTCCGGCGGGAGGGAAAGGCCGAGCCCAAGCGGCAGCAGCAACGCCCCACCGGCTGAATGGATATGCGCGCGTCCGGCCGTGGGAAGTGAGGCTGACGAAAGCCACCGATGCCTCGTCTCCGTTCCCACACCGGACCCTCGCCCCGCAACCTGCCCGGGCGAGATGGCCCGCCGGTCGATCCAGGGACCGACGCCGTGAAGAAATGTGCCAAGGCGCCTTGCCTGTCCCTTCAGCCCCTCGCTGTCCCTCAGGGGCACGGGAACTTCCAAGGAGGAACCCCCAACAGCCACCACTTCCTCCAGCTCCAACGGAGGGGAGCAGCCGCCCAGACACTGGGGAGCAGAATCGGCCCCCGAGCCCTTCCGAGGGTGTCTGCGCGCGGGGCTCTAACCCGGGGCCGGCCGCATTCTCATCCAGCGCTCCCGCCACCCCGAAGGGGTGTCCGCGCCGGGGCTGGTGGCCAGACCGCCCCCCCCCACCAGGGCAGCTAATGCTTCACGTCGGGGCTTTCATCCCCAGCACCGAACAAGTTTCAAAGTTGGTCTGAGGGCCGCGTCCCGCGGCAGCCTGCACACCCGCTCGCCCATTCAAAGTTGGGCACCGCTGGGACAGAGCCTCCAGTTCTTACCTTAGACACTGTGAGCGGTTCGCAGTGTTCCAGACCCCCCTTAAGGGTGAAGCCCCAGGGCGCCCCCCCTTGCAGCTGCACAGGGACGTACTGGAAGGACCCAGGCCGGTTCTCCATCCTCCGCTCGGCTCAGGGCCGCGGGGCTCCTTTTCCGCGGGGGCTACGTTGCCTCCGCCCCCAGCGGCTCCACCACCATAGCCCTCCAGCGCTACGCCACCCCGCACCGCCCTGCTCCGCCTACTCTCCTGGCTGGAGACGCTCGGGCAGCGAGCGAGCACAAGGAGGAAATGACACGGAGCTGGAGAGAGGGGGAGAGAGGGGGGGAAAGGAGAAGGAAGAAAAAAAAAGAAAAGAAAAGAAAGAAGGAGAGGCGGAGGGATAGCGCGTAATGGACAAGAAAATGGAGCAATGGGGAGGTGCAGTCACTGGGACCTCGCCTATAGGATCGCTGGGGAGTGGGAGCAAGGCGAGGCTTCACATCAATTGTTACATTGTTTCATTCAAGCAGGCCCCCCTCTTTGGTTCTCCTCCTTACTGCAGAGTTCCCCGCCCCTCCAGCCAGCCGAGGCAAGGGGAGGTGAAAGTCGTTAGTGTGGATGGCCCGCGTGGCTGAGTGGGCTGAAATGCTGGTTTCCCGATTAGCGCGTTCATGTTTCTCTGACTGCCTTTTTCTTCTGAAGGTCCCGAGAACCGGGTCCTGGGAGGGTTACAAAGCTGCTCATTTGTGGACCTTGCCTAGAGGGATGGAAAGTCAAGCAAGCAGGCCAGCGAACACAGTGGGGCTGTGTGTGTAGGCTGCTCTGTGTGTATGAGCTAGGTGTGTGGGGTCATTATGAAACATCGCCCCGGAGCATAGTTTAAATAAAGAAGCACTTTGAGGATGCCCCCTGCCCAGGCTCAGCCGCACCCTGGCTCAGTGCTGGCGTCTATGGGTAGCACTGTGCTCATGTATGTTCCAGTCATCTGGAGTTCCTGGCACGGCCTTGCACTTGCCCCACTGAGATGACCAAGCCAGGAATCAGCAAACTTTATGACTAGCAGTATTGTTTTCACTCCTAAACAAACCTACAGGAAGGAGCATCCATTGATAAGCTGGCCAATTAACAATGTGGTGTCTTTTGGAAGAATGGGCTTTTAGACAGGGGCCAGAATGTCTCTGCTCATCTGTTCATGCTTGAGGCTGTAGTGTCTGAGCTGAACTTTTAGAACAGACCAAACAAATACCCACACTAATAGTCCCCAAAAGTGAATTTGTTACTAAATCTTGGGCTGATTTCTCAGTCTTGACCTGGGCACGGTTACCACCTCTCTCTGAGGTGTTGTCTCTGGAGCCACATTCAGGCAGTGAGTTTTTAAAGAGCTTCGCAGTAGCAGGGAAAGTTTTGACAACTCAGTGGTGACTCCACAGGACCCCTCAATGCTCTATTTCCTGTTCCATCTCTTGCCTTCTTCTGCAGTTTCTTCTTCATCGCCAAGAACACACACCATGACACCCTTACTTCCACAGTCAGCTTTCTGCGGACAAGGTTGTCACTCTTTGCTTCCATTTCCGCACCTGTCACAGCCTCTTCAACACACTTCAGCCTGTGTGTGCCCCTTCAGGCCACTGAAACTTCTCTCACAGGCTCTCCTCCCTCCCCCAATCCTTTCTTCTCTGCCTCCTGGACTGTCTGCATTATATGATGGTGACCTGACTTTTCTTTAATAAAACTGCAGTTTCGGTGTTTATAACTTGCTTTTTAAAAGTCCTTAGATGTGTATAACTGATTCACTTTGCTGTACAGTAGAAACTAACACAACATTGTAAGTCAACTATACTCCAATAAAAATATTTTTTAAAAAACAAAAAAGGAAAAAGTCTTTAGAGATGATTCACATGGGGAACCACCTTCAATCTTTTAGATTTTTAGACCTGCAAAAATCCTTTCAATCATGTTCATTTTTTTGTTTGCATTTCTCCTACTAGAAAGCAGAAAATTTGAGAAAATGGCAGCTGAGTTTCTTGATTGCATGTCAACCTATGACATAACACTCATTTGTTCTGTCCCACCTCGAAACTGAGTTTTTTTTTTCCTTCATCTTCTTTTTGAGATAAGACTTCTATCTCCATGATTGTCACTTGGTAAAACTTAGCATGTTTCAGTTTCAGCATATTGAAATCTATAAAGTGCAGTTCACAGGATCTGTGGTCATCACTCAAGGTCTACTAGAATTATGTGTCTAGACTAGAGAAAAGAGATTGGGAAGCAGGAGACACACATGTGAGCCCTGGCCTTGTCACTAACTAGATGGGTGACAAATCACTGAACTGTTTTCAGTCTCATTTTTTTTTCATCTGTAAACTTCAGCTAATAAGCCCTGACCTCCCTCCCTCTCAGGCCTGTTGAAGGCTAAAATGAAATAATACATATGAAAACACTTTGGTAAGGAAAGAGTCAAAATCCTCACAACCTTATTATGAAAGCAAGCACTGAGCTAGCCTTTAACCAATCTATTTTCATTCCAAGACTTACTCAACACTGATGTCTTGTTGCACTCTTCAGTTTATCCTTTCCATTATTACAGCAAAAGAACATAAATTACGTAGCTCCTGGTGCAAACAGCACAAAAGTAGCAATTTTGAACATCGGTTGGCTGGATAATCTTGCTTCTTTACTGATAAAAATTACTGCTAGTGGCAGGGATCTCATTCTTCCTTGGAAGTACAGTTAGTGGGAGCATGATTATGTAATGGAAAGGGTACTGGGTAGGATGTGAGATGCCTGGATTTTAAGCTGGTTCTGCCATTAAATTGCTGTGTGATATTAAGCAGATCACTGCCCCTCTCTGTTAATGGAAAATATTGAGCTACTTGATTTATTAAGTTCCTCTACAGTTTGAAAATTCTGGGACTACTTCCTGGCAAATGGCTAAACATAGTTATATGTGCAAACAAAGCCTTAATGATGGAGATGAACCATATGAAAATAAAGCAATGGAGAAGAGTCCAGGGGTGTATTTCTCTCCTCCTCTCTCTCTCTCTCTCTCTCTCTCTCTCTCTCTCTCTCTCTGTGTGTGTGTGTGTGTGTGTGTGTGTGTGTGTGTGTGTGTGTGCAGCCAATGGACAGATGATAAATTCACTCTAAAGTATGTTAAATTGCCTGTGGGTAAAAAGGTGGAAAGTCCAGTAGGCAGGTAGAAATAGGAAACCGCATATCAAGAGAGGAACGGTGATTGATAATACACATTTGGATTATAGTTGAAGCCATTTGGAGTGGATAATCTCATGCAGGGATATCAGAATGATAAGAAAATGGAGATTTAGATGAAACCTTGGATTATGCTAATATCTAAAATATTATGCTAGTATTTAAAAGTCAAGAAGGATCACAAAGGATCTAAAAAGGAGCCAACATGGGAGGTGGGCAAAAGGTCCATCAGCAGAAACAGGGAGAGAGAAATTAAAAACAGGTTGTTTACTTCCACCTCATAAAAAAAAAATCCTCACAGAAGTCTTTTCTCATTAGAAATCTATTGACCAGTTTACCTTTGTTGGTAGGAAGGAGATTTAAATAGCAGTCCTTCTTTGAACTTTTTTATTTTTTAACACAAATTTGAATACAATTTTCCTCATAGTAGCGCCTCTAGCTCCTTTCTCAATTAAGGACTCTTTTGAGAGTCTAGTGAAAGCTATGCACTCTCTCCCCTAGAAACTCCTGGAAAGCTATACATTATCACGCCATGTTGCATATAGTTTGGGCTGAGGCTTATAGACCCTAGCTTCAGAATCCTTACTCTAGTAAAAGATCAGATTTTTTTTTACTGTGGCAAAAGTATATGACATGAAATCTACCCTCTGAACAAATTTTTAAGTGTAGAGTACAGTATCATTAACTACATGCACAATGTTGTACAACAGATTTCTAGAACATTTTCATCTTGCTTGACTGAAACTTTGTACCCATTGAATAGCAACATCCATTCCTACCTCTCCTCAGCCCCTGGCAACCATCATTTCACTCTGATTCTATGAATCTGACTATTTTACATTTCTCATATAAGTGGAATCATGCAGTATTTGTCTTTTTGTGACTCGCCTATTTCACTTAGCAATGTTCTCAATGCCCATCCATGCTGTAGCATGACAGTATTTCCTTTTTTAGGGCTGAATAATATTCCATTATATATATATATATATATATATATATATATATATGCATATGTCTCACATCTTCTTTATCCATTCATCAGTCAATGGGCGTTTAGGTGTTTCCACCTCTTGGCTCTTGTGAATAATGATGCAATAAACTTGGGAGTGCAAATATCTCTTCAAGATCCTGATTTAAATTCTTCTGGATAAATACCCAGTTGTGAGATTTCTAGATCATATGGTTGTCCTATTTTTAATTTTTTGAAGAACCTCTGTACTGTTTTCCATGCTGGCTGCACTGTTTTACATTGTCATCAACAATGCACAAGGATTCCAATTTTTCAACCCCCTTGCCAACAATGGTTAATATGAATTTCTGGTTTTTTTAAATAATGGCCATCCCGAACAGGTATGGTGTGATAGACATTGCATTTCCCTGATGATTAGTGAGTTGTGCATCTTTTCATATACCTGTTGGACATTTGTATGTATTCTTTGGAAAAAAGTCCATTCAAATCCTTTGCCCATTTTTTAATCAAGTTATTTGCTTTTTCTTTTTTCTTTTTTTCTTTCTCTTTTTTGCTGTTGAGTTGTATGAGTTCCTTATAGATTTTAAATATTAACTCCTTATCAGATATATGGTTTGCAAATATTTTCTCCCATTCTATAGGTTGCCTTATCTACTGTTTGTTTTGTTAGGTTTTGTGTTTTCTGTGCAGAAGCTTTTTATTTTGATGTAGTCCCATATACTTATGCTTGTTCCCTATGCTTTTGGTGTCATATCCAAGAAATTGTTGCCGAGACCAACGTCACAAAGATTTCCCCCTATGTTTTCTTCTCTGAGTTTTACAATTTCAGGTCTTATATTTAAGTCTTTAATCCATTTTGAGTTAATTTTTGTGAATGGTAAGATAGGGGTCCAGTTTCATTCTTTTGCATGTGGATATCCAGTCTTCTCAAGATCATTTGTTGAAGAAACTACCCTTTGCCCATTGGATGTTCTTGGCTCCCTTGTCAAATATTAGCTGAATGTCTGTGCGGGGGGTTATTTCTGGGCTGTCTATTCTGTTCTGCTGGTTTATATGTCTGTTTTTTATGCCAATATCCTGTTGTTTTGATTACTATAGCTTTCTAATATATTTCAAACTCTGGGACTGTAACGCTTCTAGCTTTGTTCTTCTTTCCCAAGATTGCTGTAGCTATTTGGGGTCTTTTGTGGTTCCATACAAATTTTCGGAATTTTTTTCTATTTCTTTGAAAAATGCCATCGGAATTTTGATAGGGATTGCATTGAATCTGTAGATCACTTTGTGTAGTATGGCCATAACAGTTCTTTTAAAGGGCTTACATATTTACTGAAACAATGTTTCAACAGAAAATTTAGTATTCATTCAGTGGGCTTAATTTGCCCTATATTCAGAGGACAATTGCTAAATGCTAGGCACCATGCAACACATTTTTCATGTATTATTGGCAATGATTACAATGACCCTGCAAAGTAGGTATTAGTAACTGTTTTCCAAGTGAGGAAACTAAGTCAGGAAATGGTAAAACCAGGATTTCAAGGCAGGGAGGCTGCAGAAGCATCCTGCGATGACTTTATTAATCATGTCTCTGTCATATTCTCCTCTTTTGCAGGGGAGGGAAGGGTTTGGAATGCTCCATTCTGCTCTCTTCATGTTTCCATTTGGGAGTACTTCTGTTAGAATAACTCTCTTGGCCTCTTTCCCCACCTTTGGGTGAGTTGGCAATTCTGTCTAGCTAAGTGGGGAGGGTATTAAGAAGCCTATTATGGACATCTGCATATTCCTTTTTCTCCAATCCAGATTTTAACAGTAATAAACAGATATTTTAAAACTCTGCCTCTCTGCTTTCCATGTCTCTCAATTGGTTCTGAACTTGTGTGTGGATGAGAGTATTAACATTCACCACTACCACCCAAATATATCTACCCAACCCATTTTATGCAATTTGTGTGTCCTCTGTCCACTTTCTATTCCATATTGTCTTCTGAATGTCTATATGGGCCTGTTTCTGAATGCAGCTCTGATTGCCTAGGTGCCTCTGTGTCTGTACATCTGTATAACAGGAAGTGTATGTGGGTGTTAGGCCCAAGCTCCATGCAGTCCTCAAGGGAGGTTGATCTGAGTATGTGCGGGGGAGAGAGGGAGAGAGAATGAAGATGTGTTCCTTGAACTTAGCTTTGAGGGCCACCTTCCCACAGTGATCATGCTGATTCTTGAAGCAGGCTCTACCTTCTCCCTTAGAAGCAGCTCTACCTCAAAAGACTGCTTAGTTCCATTTCTTTCCCTTTCCTTCCATTCTGGGGTCACAGACTTCCTACTTCCTGTCTGTGTGCTAGCAGTCACTATTTCAGAAACCCTTTCTGTGCTGCCTCACAGATTGTTTGAAGATTATTTAGAGACTAGGGAAGTTCTCATTCGTCACAGGCAAATGATCCTATTAGAGAAATCTAACCTGTGTTTTGTGATTGTTATCTTGTGTACTATGGCACATACTTCTAAAATACTCAAGTCATCTTCTTAATTTCATCACTCCCTTGGGAAAAATAAGGTAAGAGTCAGAATTAGAGTCACCATTTTACAGGTGAAACCAAAGGCAGAATAGATTCATTGCTTTACTAATCATCCCTCCATGCTTTCTTGGAAAATCAAGTATTGGTGGACCCAGAATATTCCTGGGCCAGTTGACTCATAGGCAAAGGGGGACCCAAAGCATTTTTTAATGAAACAGATTATGTCATAAATGATATCAAAAAGTGTTCATTTTTAATCTCATCAATTGGATCTATTGGACTATTCTACTTGGATTTCTAAGGCCCTTGTTTCTCCATTTATCCCCACCCTGCCCAACAATTACCCTGGCTCTTCTGAATGTTTCTCACAGAGGAGAGATCTGGGGCAATGATAATTATCAGTGGAGAGGGAAAAAAGTCTAGTGTGGCAGGTATTTTTCATATACAAATTACAAGAAAATAATAGCAAGCTCCTCGCTCCCACCTAGTATACACCTAAAGGCGTGTGTGTTGTTGGGGGGAGGTGGGAGGTGAGGATTGCAACAAAGGACAAATCTAAGTAGACTAACCTACTAAAGAGTCTGATTCCTGGGGAATTTTGCCTGGGGCTAGGGAAAGTCATTACAATAGAGGCCTGTTTCTTTTGAATTAAAGCTAGTATAACATTAGCCTACAAAATTCTGTATCTGGGACAGTACTTTTGTTAAATAAATCATAAGTACATGCTGCTGGAGAAATATGGAGTTTCAGTTTCTCCTTAGGTAACTTTATAAAGAATCCTTCCTTCTATTGCCATTTGGGTCAACCTATGCTTTTATCCACTCAGAAAAACACCAATTGTCTCATGGAATCTCAGGATCTTGGCTTGGTATTATGTTTGAGAGTATGGATTTAGAACTTCTTCCTTCCTTAGTAGACAAATCTAGACAGCTTGTGTGTGTGTGTGTGTGTGTGTGTGTGTGTGTGTGTGTGTGTGTGTGTGTGTATAAGAGGCTGCCATCTGTTGTGGTTGGTGTTCTCCAGGAAGGCTTGTTGGAGCAGGAGTTGGTTTGTTTGTGTTCTAAGCTCACACTAATGTCAGCCCAACTGGAAACCTTCAGTTTGCCCTTGGGGAAATCAGTCATCTGGTACAGGTTCAGCTGGGCTCTGATGAATGTTTACCATTGCTCTACAGGAGTTTCAGCCAGGGATTGACTCCATATCAAGGATGTGAAAATCAGATGAATTGCTGAGATCTAAAATGTGGGCTTGATGATGGCCTCTTATGGTACCCAGCTTGGACAGGGGCCACCCCTTGCTTTGAGCTGTGTGTTAGCCAGTCCATTCTACTTCTCAAATTCTGTTTTCTGCGAGTCATTCATTACTCCTTAGTCATTAATAAAATAAAATTTTGGTGCATATTAAGCTCTTACCTCAATTACTTCAGCCATGGAAAGAAAAAAATCACACGTTCATATACACACAAAATCCAGCCCTTTTATTTTCAAAATGTTTCCATCATTTTGCCCTGCAGAGAAGTGGCAGAGAAGGTATACCAATGCACTGAGCATTTGAGCAAAACAAAGTCCCCACTATGGTTTTGATGAAGCTCTGGAGAAGTACACAGTTGACAGTCAAAATATAGATATAGATACCTTTTTTTTCTTTGATAGTTTACTTTTACTCTAGAGTAAGTAGAAATGAACCCTACCTATGAAATACTTGCTAAAGAGAAAACTGTTTTGCTTTGGCTTGAATCTAGAATGACCTAGCCCAAAGTGGAAAGAATAACCTGTTGCCTTTGTCCAGGAGTGTCAGATGGACTTCAGAAAAATATGACTTTCTCCAAATATTTTCTTTGGGGAGGTGGTCCCAGGCATGTGTACGTGTGCCTAGATGTGTATACATCCACCCCTTCACCCATATAGATACATGAACAAAGCCACACATAAGGCCTCATGTTCAAATTTGGGAATGCCTGGCTCTTTTCTCTGAGAGTCTGGCAGCTCAGATTGCTAAAGAAAGAGTTTCCTAAATTCTGGAATAACTGTCAGGCACCTGACAATTACTTGATGTTTGAATATCTAGGGCACTTTCAGTGTTTTTTCTTTCAGTGTTTTTATTATTATTATTTATTTTATTTCTTTTTTCTTTCTTTCAGTGTTTTAATTTCAGATTAAACTTCAGAAAGCTGGATATCATACTTAACTTCTCCCTTTTTCTTCCCAACCACTGACATCCACTCAGCCACCAAGGTCTGTCATTTATAGTCCTAAAATAGTTCTCAAATCCATCCATTTCTCTCCATGCCCACCACCACTTCATCATCGTCTCACACCTAGACCATTGGAACAGATTCCTAACTGGGTTTCCTGATGGCGCAAATCCATTCTCCACTTTGCAGTGCTTTGTAGCCAGGATGCTCTTACTAAAACACAAACTGTATGTCACTCCTCTGTTCAATTTTTTTTCAGTGGTTCCCCATTGTTTACTGAATAAAATCTAAGCCCTTTGACTAAGATCCTTATTTTGTGGCTCCTGCTTACATAGTAATATTCCCCCTGCCACCCAGGGGGAATAGTACTTCAACCTCCCCCTACAACACACACTTGGATCTCCAGATGTACCAAATTATAGGCAGTCACCCTAAGCACAATCTGTTCTCTTGTACCTCTAGGCCTTTTCACAAACTGTTCTTCCTGCCTAGAATACCCTCCACTTTATCCTTGTGCATCGGGCAACCCCCTACTCCTTCTTCAAGTCAGTTCAAAGATCACACTGGTAGAAGAAATCTTCCTTGATACCTGTAAGGTATTCTTTCTTGATATACCCACTGCCCCCTTTATATTACTCTACTGCGGCCCTGATCATATTTTATTGTAATTGTTTCCTCCCTTGGGCTGGATATTCTTTGAGGGCAGGAACCATGTCTGATTCTTCAATATGCTCCCCAATGTCTAGCATAGGGCATGGACGTGGTTGATGCTCAGTCATCACTGAACACGTGATGCTGAGCCTGGAAGACCAAAGGCATTTTTTGTCATATGGAAGGAACATTCTGGTTGTTGTCTTGATATATCTCTTAATCATGGAATGGAAGATAAAGATTGCCTCCCCTAAAGCAGCCAACAAATAGGACATCACAAAGAGGCTCCTCTAGTGATTCAGAATCCACAGTGGATCCTGAGATTGACCAAACTCCAAGCCTAGAGAGCTTTCTACTTTGATACTATTTGTTGGTACATGTTACTGAAGAAAAGTTACAAAGAGAAGCAATGTAAAAATTTGGCTAGGCTGTAGAAAAGGCATATAAGAAATACAAATTGCCATCTCCTTAACACGACATTCCAAATGCTCCACAAATTGGCCCCTGCCTTGCTCTCTAGCTTTGTCTCTTTGTCCTCTGACTCTCACTTTACCCTCCGACCACACCAAACTGTTTACTCCCAACCCCCTCATGCTGTCTCTCTGCCTTGAATATATTTCCCTTTGCTTTAGGTAACTCCTACCAACATAAGATTTAGCTCAGGCCATACTTCTTCCAGGAAGCCTTCCCTACCTAACCAACACACCAGTGTATATGTGTGCATACGCTGGCATGTGCACACACACACACAGAGTCTAGATAGACGTTTGTATAAATCACGACTCTTTTGCTTGAAAGTGACAGAAATACAGCACAAATAAGCTTTAGCCGAAAGAAAGGGGTTATTGATACTAATAGAAAAGCACAGAGGTAATTTTAGGCATAGCTAGATCCAGGTGCTCAAATGATGACAAATGATGTCATCTGCAATTTGTTTCTATCTCTTGGCTCTGACCTCTTCTATGTTGATTCAGTTCTCAAGCAGGCTGTCTCTGCATGGTGGCCAAGATAGCCACCAAGAGCTAGAGATTTGCATCTTACCACTCAGCAACCCCAGTAGAAACACAGATCCACTTTCTCAATAGTCCCAGCAAAAGTTTCTGAATTGAGTCTATCCCCAAACTAATAACAATGACCAGGTGTATTAGTCAGGGCTCTCCAGAGAAACAGAACCAATTGTTTATTCATTTGTTTGTTTACTATAGGAATCATGCAATTAGGGAGGCTGAGAAGTTCCCTGATCTGCCACCTGCAAGCTGGAGAACCAGGAAAGCTGGTGGTATGATTCAGTCTGACTCTGATGGTCTAAGAACCAGGAGTGCCAATATCCAAGGACAGGATATTCCAGATCAAGCAAACAGCAAATTTGCTCATCCTCTGCCTTTTTGTTCCATTCAGGCCCTCAACAGATTGGATGATGTCCACTGGCATTGGTGAAGGTGATCTTTATTCAGTCTACTGATTCAAATGATAATGTCTTCCAGAGACACACTCACAGAAATATCCAGAAATAATGTTTTAACAGCTATCTGGGCATCCCTCAGCCCAGTCAAACTGACATTTAAAATTAATCATCACACCAGAGTTGGGTGATATACCCATCTAAGTGAGATGAGTTATGTTACCAGAAGAAGACATGTTGGACAGCAAAAGCACCACTATATGTTCACACTTAGTTTTCCTCTTCTGTCCTCCCATGTTCCTCTCCATTTCAATGCTTCTGATCAGACGGTATCATTTGTATTTGCATATATGTCTGTCTCCTGCACTAGACTGTGAGTTCCTATGTCTATTTATCTCTGTATCCCAGGAGACAGTATGGGGGCTTGCCTTCTAGTAGGTATTCTCAACCAGTGAAGGATGAATGACTTTGCTGTGCATTTTGAATGGATGATTAAATTACATGGAGCCATACTGAAGGCTAATCCAGATGCATAGTTTAATTTGCTAATTAGACAAATTAATAACATGACTCTAATTAAATGCACAATTATTACTAGGTTGCATGGTAAGGAGATATAAATAATGAATGGTTCATTCAAAATTATGTAATAAATGCCTTTTCTGTGTCAGGCACTATGCTAGAGACTAAGATTAGCCTCTGCCTATTAATTAGCCCTTTACCATTAATGAGAGTCAGTAGAGTATAGTGATTGTAGGTGTGGGCTCTAGGGCCCTAGATTAAACTCTTAGCACTTGCATTTACTAGTTAAGTGACCTTCTGCCAGTTTACTTAACCACTGTGTCTAGTTTATTCTTCTGTCAAGTGAGAATAGTACCTACCATACAGGGTTGTTGTGAGGATTAAATACAGAAATGGTAAAGAACTGAAAATAGTACCTAGAACATTTTGAAGTCCTTAATAAGTGTTAACTCTTATGATTAGCTTTTCACAGAAGCTCCTCTCTACTTAAATTTCACTTTAACCATTATACTTGGCCTGAGGCAAGGCCCGTGGGTTAGCGATTTAAAATTGAGCCTGAATACAACTCCTGGGTTTTCAAAAAAAGACAATAGAACAGAATAGAAGCTTGTTTTAGCCCTGGCAGAGTTGTATTTGGACATAAAACCTAGGACCTTGGCTCTCTTAGTGGGAAATTACCATTTCCTAATGAGCCACTAGTCCAAGCCTCATAGATACAGAGAAGGAAGAAGTGGTCTTTTCCCTTGGGGAAGAGGTGTTGTTCCACAAGAGCTAGGAGATGACTCAAATCCCAGCATTGCCACCTCATGTGGCTCCTAGAAGAATCAGAGTACAAGCAAATAATTTGGGTGGCTAAACAGGGTTTGCTAACAACATACACTAGTTCTAAGTGGGCTCTTTGATTTAATGAAGAGAGGATGCCATTTGGAGGCCAGCAAATCTGGGCCAGAATCCAAGCTCTCCTCTTTACTGACTGTGGCATCTTGGGTAATAATAATGATCACAGTTCAGACTTTTTGGGTGCTTACTATGTGTCGATCACTGTTCAAAGCACTTTGCATATATTGTTTCCTTCAATCCTTGCAAACAAGGTAGGTTCTTCTATTATTATCTTCTTCTACAAGTAGAAGAAACTGAAGGGTGGAGAAGTTAAGTAATGCGTCTAAGATCACATAACTAGTAAATGGGGAGGCCAGGATTCCGATCTAGACACTCTCACTCTAGAACTCATGCTATTAACTACCTCTTCATGCTGCCTGCCAACTCAACCTCTCTGAGCCTCAGATTCCTCATCAGTAAAATCAGCTTAATTGTACCCACCTCATAGGGTTGTTATGATGATTAGAGATAAGCTGGGGGAAGCATTTCATACAATACTGAACACAAGGAAGGAGCTCTGAATAAGAGTTGTTATCATTCTGTCTCTGCATTTTTCCTAGGGGCAGCTGGTCTGGACTTTCCTTCTTTGTTGCCAGCACTGCTTCTTGATTCTAAATAGTATGACTACAAATGAGTTTCCGTATGAGGGAGGCACTACCAGGTTAATTACACAAAGGAGGGAACTTTGATGCCAATGATGATTTTTAGTTCATCCTTAAACTGTGATTCTGCCTTCTTGTGTCCTGGTTACATGTGCCACTCACCAGGTCCCTCAACACTGGCTGATGTCCCTCCCACTCTCCATCTAACCTTCCCAACTGGGGCTCCTGCCAGGTTGGCCATATTTCTACCTGTCATCTCATTTGGAAAAAATGGATCTGAAAATGACTGAAACACCAGCCTGCTAGCAGATCCTCATGGACACAAATACATCTGAAAGGGATATTAAATTGTGGCCAGTTGTTTCATTCCTCATTGGTAATTTTTATTTTCCTGTCACCTTCCCACTATTTTGAGTATATATGTAATCATTGAAACAATAAAATTTAAGACTCAACTAAAAACATGGAAAGAAAAATAGCAACTAAAAAACCCCATCCACCAATGACAAGCTTGCATTCTCACAACTGCAATGCAAATAGGTCTGATCCTTTGGGAAAGCAATTTGGTAATTTGTATTAAGAGCCATAATTATGTTTTTGGCCTTTGACACTGCAATCCCCCTGGGGACTCTATCCTAAGGACAGACTTCAGCAGAAGGAAAACACAAGCCTATAGGCACAAAGATTGTCAATGCAGTATAATTTTTACTAATGAGAAACTGGAAATAATGTTAATGTTGAACAACTTGATGTATATTAGGACCTGTCAGTAAATGAAATAGGAAAGATAAAAGGTTCACTTTATAATATTAAATGAATAAAGCAAAATACAAAATAGTTACAACCAGGTCAAACTGTCTTTATATGGACACAACCTAGAAAGGACTATAGAAAATGAAAATTATTGCATTAGGACAGTGGGTCAAATGATAGTCTCTTCCTCTCCACTTCGATGTCTTTCATTATTGACTTTAAAAGTTTTAATGTGTGTTTGAGTAGGAGGTGAGGAGTGTGAAGGAGTTGGAGAAGGAATTTCAAACGCCAGCCCCCTTAACTCCATTTCCTAATCATCACCTTACAAGTAAAGCCAACTAAGAAAAAGACTTAATTTTGTCTTTCAATACAAAGATATACAGTAGCCATACTTACTCATCCTATCAGATATGCATACTCAGTCTGGCTCCCACTCTGCAGCCCTTCCTTTTCTTGTCCCATTGTGGCATGCAGCAGGGCACAGGAGCAAACACATTCATATTTCCATCCCCAAGCTGCCACGATCAGCTGCGTGGCCCTAAGTATGTTACTTTAACTTGTCTTTGGCTTAGTTTGTTCATTTGAATAATGGGGCTAATAATGGCACTTACATTTTTGGATGGTGTGAGAATTAAATATGTTAACATATGCAAAGTGCTTAACACTGTGCCAGGTATCATGTAAATGCTAAATACATCTTAGTTTCTGGCTACAAAATTGGAATAGTACTAGCACCTACCTCAGAAGGTTCATAGAGATGAAATGGGAGAATAAATTTCAAGCTCCTTGCCTAATAGGTGTTAAATGTATGGTAGCTGTCAGAAAAATTGCTGCACTGGGTAGTCTCGTCTAGTAACAAAATTATTTAGATGATAAAGGGCTCATTTAATTCTTATGCTGATACCAAGTAGATTGGTGCCTGGAGAGACATACCTGTTAAAAATTCCTTCTAAGCAAGCAGTATGAATCTGAAGGTCAAGGGGAACCTGAGATGGTGACTCAGCAGGGAAAACATGTGCAGAATAAAGACGAAGCTCTTTTCAAAACCGTGAAGAAACTAGAAAGTAAACAGGATGATTAATGCAGATTGTAGAAATTCATGGAGCAGTCCCCAAAGGAGTATGCTAAGAGGTCAGAGGCAAGTCAGCTAGAAAACCTTAAAAGCAAACTTAGCGGAGTTGAGTAGAAGTGGAAGGTGGGATCTGAGCCCAGAAAAGAAAGAGGCTGATAATAATAGCTAGTACCAAATCTATACTATGTGTCAGCATTGTGCTAAGCAATTCATATGCATTCTATCATTTTGTCTTCCTTATCATGCTACGAGGTAAATTTTTATTATTACTCCCATATTATATTCTGGACCCAGCTATGCCTGACTACAAAACCTTAAAGTATACCAGGTCCCAAAAGAGTATCTTTTGAAAATAAGCTATTGAATAAGGTTTGGAGGATTCAAAACAGAATTCATCATCTTTTCCCAGGAAATCCATCCTTCATTCTGTACTTCCCATCAGAGCACTACCATCGACCCAAGCCAGAAACTTGGGAGTCACCTTGATTTTTCATTCTTAATTGAATCAGCCACTAAGGCCTTCCTAAATATTTTTGAAATCCATCATTTCCTCTCTGTCTCCTGCAATTCAAGCTCTCATTCTCTCCAACATGGGCTATTCTAGTAGTGTTCAATCTGGATTCTCTGCCTTTAGTTTTGACTTCCTTGTAATCTAGTTTACAAACTGCTAGATTACAAGGAAAATTATGAGGCAAGGCCATTGAACCAAGGGTACATTTTGGCAGACAAGTCCCTAAGGATTTGCAGACAAAATTTAGTTTGTGGTACAGAGAATTAGGGTACCTGTTGTGTGGCCCCTGTAGTTCCAAATAGGCACCATGATCCCTTTTCTTCTACTTTCTTTTTTTTTCTACAAAATAATCCCACTAACATGCAAATCTGACCATATCACTTCTCTAGCCAAGAACTTCTGGTTGTTCCATAATTGTCGTCTGAGTGATGTCTGTGACTTGACTCTCCATGTCCTCCTGACTTGTACCTACTTCTCTGGCTTCATCTCCTTTCACCCTCTATCCTCTGAACTTCAGTGTAGCTCCTTCTTATTCACCTCACTAGTCCATGGGCCTCATGACTTTTGCTGGTGTCATTTCTTCCACCAAGTTCACCCTTTTAAATTCCTTTCCTCTCAACCTTTAAGTCTCAGCCTAGGCATCAACACCTCCAGAAAGCCTCTTCTGACCCTTGACTGTGCTAACTGACTCTCCTCTACCCTTTGTCCCCCTCGCCCCATGTCTAGTCACTTACTATAGTATATTGAAATGATCTGTGTGGCTATGGATCATGCCTTGTTCATCTTTATACCCCTAAAATCTAATGAGTCCCTGGTCCATAGTTAGGTTTTGGTCTGTGTCTTTGAACTGTTGCAGGCACTTAGGTTCTGTATGCAAGTAATGCTTGAGGTATAGAGACCAAAGAGACTTAGAAATATCTGCCATTTATGAAGTACCTTCTGCGTGTGATGAAGTACCTTCTGTGTGTGACGATCTCCAACTCTGACTGGCACTCACTAGCCCTCTATCCTGTCTTATTTTTCTTCGTAGCTTTTATCACAATCTGTCATATTATATATTTTACTTATTTAATTGTTTGTTAGACTTCCTTCACTATAATATAATCTCCATGAGGCTAGTAATGTTTGTCTTTGTTCATTGCTTTATCCTCAGTGCATATAGCAGTGTCTGGCATATAGTAGGTTCTTAGTAAATATTTTTGAATGAATGTGGAGGGTAGGCCCTTTCAATGTATAATCTCATTTAGTCCCCACAACAACCCTGCAAGGTAAGTATTAATGTTTCTATTTTAAAGGTGAGGAAAATAAAGTTCCTCATTATCCCACACAGAGAATAATAGAGATTTTGAGACATTGGTATATTTATTGGGCCTATAGATTCAAAGATGATTGACTCAAAGATCAGGGCCACAAGGTCTGGGGATGCAACAAAAATACCAGCCCAATAAAATACCTATTAATAAGTGAACAAGCTGAACTTAATAGAAAGACTGTATACTCTCTTCCCAGAGAGAGACTGTATACTCCCACATTCTACAAATGAAGTCAGTTTTACAGCCTGAATAGCTAATATTATATCTTCTGTTCTAAAAGAATCTGGGGGCTTATGAGGACTTCCATAGGAAAATTATGAGGCAAGGCCATTGAACCGAGGGTACATCTTGGCAGACAAGTCCCTAAGGATTTGCAGACAAAATTTAGTTTGTGGTACAGAGAATTAGGGTACCTGTTGTGTGGCCCCTGTAGTTCCAAACGACACCTACTGCCATAAGGGTAGATGAGAACCAAGCTCTTTGCAAAAGGCCTTGCAAGGCTGTCTCTAGTCAGCGTCTGGGATGTTGCCATTGTGTCTGGAATTTGGCCAGATCTGAATACAGATGACATTAGCCCAAGAATGCTTGAATTCTATCTCAAGTTTTGGCCTCTGTAGTCCCTCATTTCAACTTTGGTTCCTTCCAGCCCATTGAAGACTTATTTTCAAATTTCCAGCCCATTTTTAGTCTAGATAAATTAGGAGGGGAGAAAAAACCCAGGCTTTGGATAGACAGGGTTTTTCCTATATTTTCTTGAAACTCTTTTTATTGCCCCAGAAGGGAAAAGTTTCCTAAAAGATGATCTAAAAAGTAAGTTTTTTTTTCTGTGTGTTAGCTCTTCCCCAAAGAAAAATATCTGGCATTTGTATCATACTTTATAATTCAATAGAGTGCTTTTCACTTATAATAGGGCAGTTTAATCATTACAGTCACTTTATAATGGAGGAAAGGGTGGCTCAGCAAAGACATATAGCTAGTTCAGGTAGAAAAGGGTAGAATTTGCTTTGCTAGTCTTAAGTGATAGTGAATCCCAGCCTTTATATCTTACCTTTGATTAGATTTCTCCACTTGGATGTCCCACAGGCCCTTCAAGCTTACTGTGGTGAAAACTGAACTCATCGTCTTTGTCCCCTACCTCCCAAAACTTGCTCTTTTTCTCTCTTCTCTATCACAGAGGATGGAGCCTTTATCCATCCTGGTGTTCAATCAGGCACCTGGGAGTTAACCTTGACTTCTACTCCCATGGTGTCTCTTTTTTTTTTTGTGGTACGCGGGCCTCTCACTGTTGTGGCCTCTCCCGTTGCGGAGCACAGGCTCGGGACGCACAGGCTCAGCGGCCATGGCTCATGGGCCCAGCCGCTCCGCGGCATGTGGGATCTTCCCGGACCGGGGCACAAACCTGTGTCCCCTGCATCGGCAGGTGGACTCTCAACCACTGCGCCACCAGGGAAGCCCCCAAGGTGTCTCTTGAATGTTCCCTCCTCAATAACGCTGCCTCACTACAGTATCCGAGATTCTCATCTCCTGTCATCTAAACTGATGCAATGACCTTTTCACTGGCTTTCTTGCCTCCATTCTTACCCTGTTTCATTCTCCAAGCCAGAAGGACCTTTCTAAACCACAAATTAGATCAAGTTATTAAAACTCTTCAATAACTTTCCATTGTCTTTAGGCTAAAGTATGAATTTCTTAGCTTGGCATCACATCCTTCCTCCTTTTTCCCCACCTTCCCTGACATGAACTCTGCAGTATACTGACTGAAACTTTCTAGTTTCCTGAAAGGGACATAAACTGACCTCATATTTATTGGGCACCAGGTTGTGTCAGGTTGTGGCCCAGACATATCATCTCTTAAAATTTAATCATTAGCAACTATCCTTTGTGGTAGATAATGTCATTATCCCCATGTGACAGATGAAGAAACTGAGACAGAGAGGCTAACTAATTTACCCAAGGTCATGCAGTTAATAAGTGGCAGATTCGGGATTTGAGCCCAGGCACTTTGGTTCCAGAGTCTGTGTTCTTAACTACTACCCTACCTCTTTCATTCCTTTCTGTGTGCCAAGAATGTCCTTCCCTCCTTCTCATTGTCCACAGGCTAAACCCTTTAAGGCTTAACTCAAGAATCTTCTTTGGGAAAAGTGCCCTGACCTCTCCACATTCCTATGCTAACTCTGATCCCCGCCCCCAGCTGAATAAGCGATCTCTCTTCTGGCTTCTCCTAGAACCTGTGCATTCCTCTAATTATAGTACTTGACACATACCTTATGTGTCTATTCATGAACTTCTTGAGGGCAAGGAGCTGACTTTAGTCACCTTTTATCCCAGCATATATATAACACAGTGCCTGGCACACAGTAAATGTTTTTTGAGTAATTATCCTTCTCCTGGAAGATTTCCCACAAATAACTGGGATGAGTTCATATTTGCCCAAACACGCAAATCCACAGGTGACATCCTTCACTATCCTGGAGCCCTGAGAGCCCCCACAAAACTAAGCAGGGAAGACTTCGAAAGAAGATGGAATGGGGCTTCCCTGGTGGCGCAGTGGTTGAGAGTCTGCCTGCCGATGCAGGGGACACGGGTTCGTGCCCCGGTCCAGGAAGATCCCACATGCCGCGGAGGGGCTGGGCCCGTGAGCCACGGCCGCTGAGCCTGCGCGTCCGGAGCCTGTGCTCCGCAACGGGAGAGGCCACAACAGTGAAAGGACCGCGTACCGCAAAAAAAAAAAAAAAAAGATGGAATGGATCATGAGCTGTAATGTTTTATTTGGGTGTGTTTTCAAAGTTATAGAAAAGTTGTAAGAATAAGAATTATACCAAGAAGACTCAAGTACCCTTTACTCAGATTCACCTATTTCCAACATTTTGCCCATTTGCTTTATCATCTGCTTGCTCTATCTATCATCTACCATCTATTTATCTATCTATACATATGTCATAGTTGATTTTTCCTGAACCATCTGAGAGTATGTTGCACATATCATGGCCCTTTTCCTCATAAATACTTCAATACTCTCTTACATAACCACAGCACAGTTATCACCACTAAATTTGACATCGATATGATACTTTAATATCATCTACTTTCCATATTTCTTATGTGAGATATTCCATATCCCAGTTGTGGCAACGGGCCGCTGTTGATAGCTTTTTTTGTTTGCTTCTGCCAGTATAGGATCCAGTCTAGGATCAGGTATTTAATTTAGCTCTCCTGTATCTTTACTCTCTTTTGATTTAGAATATTTCCACAGCATTTCTTTGTACATATTTTATGACATTGATATTTTTGAAGAATATCGTCTTCTCCACCCTATGCTTTTTAAAAATATGTAATGTCCTTCATTTTAGTTGCCTGATGTTTCCTTGTGGTTGGATTCAGGTTATGTATTCCAGGCAGTAATATCACATAGGTGATGCTATGTCCTTCTTAGGGAATTGTACAAGGTGGCACCCGTGTCAAGACGTTGCCCAATCATTTCATTGTATAGTTACTATTTTATCTCTTGCATCTGTGGGAAGACACATTAATAGCCTGCAAATAAACTGCTTCTCATTAAAATGTCCCATATTTAGTATCTATTGATCCCTGCCTGAGCCAATCTTTACCATGATGGTTGCAAAATGATGATTTTTTTCCACCTCTAGCACTCCCTCTACATTTACCAGTCAATTCTCAGTATTCTACTATAAGCATGAACCCTCCCTTCTCCCCCTTTATTTATCTTCCTGTTACCACTATGAACTCATGGATTCCTATTTTTCATCAATGGCTTATAATTAATTACTGTTCTTAATTATTTTGGTGCCCAAATTGTTCTATGTTTGGACAGTGGGAACCCTTTCAATATCTGGTTCCTGTGTCCTTGAGATATGTGCCCATTATTTTCTTGAGCACTTCCTTACTTTCTTTTTTTAAAATATTTATTTATTTATTTGGCTGCGTCGGGTCTTAGTTGCAGCACACGGGATCTTCGTTGTGGCATGCGGGATCTTTTTGTTGTGGCATGCGAGCTCTTCACTGCGGCGTGCGGGCCTCTCTCTAGGTGTGGCGTGTAGGTTTTTCTCTTCTCTAGTTGTGGTGTGCAGGCTCCAGGACGCGTGGGCTCTGTAGTTTGTGGCACACAGGCTCTCTAGTTGAGGCGTGTGGGCTCAGTAGTTGTGGCGCGTGGGCTTAGTTGCCCTGCAGCACGTGGGATCTTTGTTCACCAACCAGGGATCGAACCCACGTCCTCTACATTGGAAGGCAGATTCTTTACCACTGGACCACCAGAGAAGTCCCAGCACCTCCTTACTTTCTGGCATAATGAGATGTTCCAGGCTCATCTTGTACCTACTCTGTTCCAACTCTGGGATCATCCATTTCTCCAAGGACCTCTGATTCTTTTAGTGGGGAATGGTATTGGAGATCAAGATCTGGACATTAGGTGTTGAATTGAATGACAGAAAAGTCCAATAGGAGCTGGCCAGATAGAAGAGAGCTTTCTTAGCTATGGGGAAAAGAGAGGAAAACAGGGATTAGATGATGTTCTCAAGAGTATGTGCAGCTACTATGGCAACATTGTAGGTTGCTCAAATGACAACCTTACATGCTCACCCCATATGCTCAAGGAAGAACACAGAGTCGTTCTTTGTCTAGCCTAGGAGATGTGTCATTATTGGATTAAACCAGTCATGGCAATCCCATTCCCATTTGCCTGGTGAAACCTACTAGTGAGCATATGACCATTTCTGGTTAATGAGACCTTAGGGAAAGTCTGTTGTGGGTTTCTAGAAAGAATATACTCTAATAAAAACTGTGAGCCTTGAAAGAAAACAGCCTCTTTATCTCATGACTCTTTTTTGCTCCTTAGAATGTTGTTGTTTGAGGATGTGATGTTAATGCTGTAGCAGTCATCTTGTGGCCATTCATTAATTCAATAAATATTTATTGAGTGCATCCTATGTGCCAGGCAATGTTCTTGGTACTGGGGATACAAGAGTAAACAAAAGTCTCTGCCTTCATGGAGTTTACATTCTAATGTGGGAGAGAGGAAAACAAATAAATAAAATATATGCTGGATGGTGATAAGTGATATGGAAAAAGTGAAACAGGGAAGGAAGAGAGGGAATGCAGAGATGGGGTTGTAATTTTTTATAGGGATTTTGAGGACAGCCCAATTAAAAAGGAGTTATTTGATGGTGCCTTGTGACCACCTAGAGGGGTGGGATAGGGAGGGTGGGAGGGAGATGCAAGAGGGAGGACATATGGGGATATATGTATATGTATAGCTGATTCACTTTGTTATAAAGCAGAAACTAACATACCATTGTAAAGCAATTATGCTCCAATAAAGATGTTTTAAAAAAGGAGTTATTTGAGAAGAAAATGACATGCTTCATGAATTCAGGTATCTTCATATAGGGCCATGTAATCTTCTCTGTATTGTTTCAGTTTTAGACAATATGTGGTGTTGAAGAAAGGGGAGACATTACAACACTCCTAGTATGGTAGAGCATAAAGATGGAAAGAGCCTGGGTCTTTGATGACATCACTGAATTGCTGAATGAAGCAACCTGGGAATTTACTTTGTTCCATACTTCTTGTTACGTGAGCTCATGAAATGTCTTTATTGTCTAAGTATGAATTAGTCAGATATCTGTAGTTGCAGCCCAAAGCACTGTAACTGAAACAGAGGTCATTAAAAAAGTTTGCTTGACTTGCTCAGGTAGTAGTTAGAGGGTCAGCTTTGTGATTTCTGTTTTGCAGGATTTGGAAAATGGGAGTGCTAGAGTTGGAAAAATCATCATTTTGCAACCATCACAGTAAAGATTGGTTCAGGTGAAGATGAATGGACACTAAATCTGGGGGACATTTTAATGAGGAGTAGGTTACAGACTAGTTATAGGGTCAATGTTAAAGGCTGAATGTTACCAGGGGTCTCAGGAAGGGAATTACCAATCTGGTAACTTGAAGATGACCATGAGAACATAAAGCCAGGGAAGGATAAATGTACTAGAGGAAGGGAAGTTATTTGGGAGATGGGAAAAGACATGAGGCAAGAAAGCACAGCCTTTGGCATAAAAGGCTTGGGTTGGAACTGCAGTTCTGATGATTATTGATTGATTGGGTGAACTTAGGCAAGTGGTTTCATCTCTGAGCTTCAGTTTCCTTGCCTATAAAATGAGGGTGATGATGACTACCTTAAGGCAGATGTTCGAGGATTAAATGAGGTGTAGTGGACTTGGTTGATATACAATATAGCATAGCAGGTAGGCATGTGGGCTCAGAAGTCAGACTGCCTCAGTTCAAAACCTTGCTCAGCCACTTACCAGCAGAGTGACTTGGGCAAGTTAAATAATCCCTGGATTTCAGTTTCTTCAACATCAAATAGTGACGTCTACCTGAATAGTTGTATTAAATTAGACACTACACATAAAATGCTTAGAATAGTGTTTGGGTGAGTAAGTGCTTAGTAAATGTTAGCTGATATTATTAAATGTGACAGATATTTCAAGGACGATCACTGCATTATGAAAAAAGTGGTGTACTCTTCTGTACTCAGAACTATCAGAGGAACAATGACAGTAATTAACAAATCCCAACTTACAGATTTAAAGAAAATCTTTCTTGCCCTTCATCAGAAGCTCTTGGAACATATTATTAAGCTTCATAACACTAAATCTACTTTGTTACAGAGCTTAAGTGTCTGACCTCAGGTCATAATGTTAAGAATTAGAACCCAGTCCTTCAATGACTCTTCTTCAGCACCTAAGTTGCTCTGTATTTCCTCTTTATATATAGTACAATAAAATTCTTCCAAATTTGGCTCCTCAACATTGAAGTAGTTGACCCCAAGTCTCATGTCCCCTCTCCCAGACAAAAGACCTAAAACTTAATCAGAGGTAATATTTTAAAGTATTGAACTATCTTTGGTCTCATCAGGAGCTGGGTCTGGAAGGCTCCCTGCATGTCAGTTATTTCCCCGTAGTTGAGGCGTGGCAGGAGCCTGGGGAGGGGGAGGCTCAAGTGGCCAGGGCCAAAGGAGTACTTGGGAGGCTTGGGACAGTGCTATTTACAAACCAGTACAGAAGTATGTTAATATTTCAACCCCAGATAATTTTTTTTAATTTTTTTTATTTTTTGGCTGTGCCCCATGGCATGTGGGATCCTAGTTCCCTGACCGGGGATTGAACCTGTGCCCCCTCCATTGGAAGTGCAGATTCTTAACCATTGGACCACCAGGGAAGTCCCAACCCCTGAGAATTTTAATCACAGTGCATACCAGCTGTATGAGAGCATTCTTAGCCATCTATCCAGTGTCCACCCCTAGCACTGACATAGAGAATTCTTGAATTCCTTGAGATCCTCTTGTCAGCTATAATTAGGCATACAGACAATACCACAGTATTACAAAGAGATAGTTTAAATAAGTCTCTAAAATCTTCTACTATCCATCTTGGAAAAGTGTGCTGATGACACCAGTAATACTAGAGTCTTGACCAAATTGCAAACCGGTTAATATCTTCTTGGCCTCATCCTAAGTCATGCTGTTCTATTGTTGCTGCATTTATACTTAAAGCCAAAGAGCTCACTGGATATGGAGATTGCAATTTGCTGATGTGGTAGAGTTAAGCTAGACGGTTTTCAAGTAGAAGGTGTCTTGTGGTTGGAGAATGGCCAAGGGTTAAGGTGAGTCCGCTCAGCTGTTCACATTTCTCCAGTGTTGGCTGCCAAGTGTAGATAGTGCCCCGAGTCCCTTCTATTCTCCTGTTCCCAGGGTTAAACTTTAGATTCAGGGTGCTGGGTGGGAGAAGGGACCCCAGTGTGGACGTGAGGCCTGCATGGCTGCAGGAGAAACAGCTCTGTGTCTTTGGGAGGCAGAAGTTTCAGTCTCCCATCTTGAACCTCAAAGGCTCCCCCTTGGTCACCCTGAAAACAGGTGGGGTTGAAACTGGGCAGGCAATAGACAGATGTGAAGCAAGGCACCCGAGTGTCAGGTACAGAAGGGGCCTGGGGTCCATCTGTCCCACTTCATCAGTCCTCCTCCCTCCAGGCCCTCATCAGACTCGGGCTAGAAACTCTTTCAGCTCACCTGCCCCCACCCTCTCTACCTGGTGGAGGACTCCCCTCCTCAGCCTTCCTGCCAAGCGTCCGCACCCAGTTTCCAAGTGACCTGGGACAGACCTGGAAGCTCCGGGCCTCAGCGGGCACAGGATTCCACTTGACAGAATGTTCTTCCTGCTGGTGAGCCAATCCTGCTCCCCTGTAACTTCCTTCCACACACCCACGTTCTGCCCTCAGGACAACCAACCAGACAGGACAGCTCCTTATTCTCAGAAATGTCCTTCACATATTTGAACAGAGCTACCTCTGTCATTCTTGCTCCCTAGCCAGGCTTCTCTTTCCCAAGGTAAATCCCCCCATCTCTTTCAGTCACTCCTTATTGATGCCAAAGGAGGTGATGCTTATCTCGATGCCTGAGTGAGGCAGCTAAATGCCCAATTTGTGCAAATTGGGTTTGATTTACACTTGTGAAACTTTGGGTAAGTCACTTTGCCTCTCTAAGACTCATTTCTCCCATATGTATATTGTTTTTTTAACATCTTTATTGGAGTATATAATTGCTTTACAATGGTATGTTAATTTCTGCTGTATTACAAAGTGAATCAGTTATACATATACATATGTTCCCATATCTCTTCCCTCTTGCGTCTCACTCCCTGTATATTGGTTTTCTTTGTGGTAATGGAATGTATTTACGTTCCATGCCAGAGCTTATGGGACACAATGGCCGAATTACACCTGACTAATCATATTTTTTTCCCTAGGTATCTCAATGTGGTGTTAATAGGTGAGGCTGCCCATATACTAAAAGAAATTCAGTGATTGGTTCATCTTGGCTAACATTTAGCTAAAAAGGTGTTCGTGTCTTGTCATTTGTTGTGTCATTGGCTATAGTCTTAATTTTGCATGTTTCATGGTTACCACTTTTTGCATTTTCTCTCTAATCTTCCAAATTATTAATGGCTCAAAAGTGGTTTATTCAAGTACAAAATCAGTGATGAAAAACCACAGTAGCTCAAGGTAACATTAAAAACATAAATAATGAACTTGACTTTGGGATAAATATAGAATGTGAAAATATGTGCATTAGGACAAGTAATGTGAAAATACGATGATTTGATGTAGCAGGCAAAAAAACTTTTAATTTACAGTGCTACTTTTCATAATTAATAAGATTAATATGTGGCTTCTCTATGATAAAAACACAATTTCTGCTAATATAGCAACAGAAATTAGGAAACACTGGCTTTTGTGGAGATCATAGTGTTAGGAAACTTGATCCAATGATGCCACCAAAGCCTTCATAACATTTTCATAGAAAGCACAGGGACCACTCTGGTAACCAGTCATAGGTTTCCAGAAAAAGCAGAAAATAATATTTTCCAATACTAGATTGATGAATATTATTACTAATAGGAAATAAGAGGCCCAAACTACAATGGCATCAAAAAAAATTGTACTGCTTAGAGTATATGCACTACTTTTAACATTTTTTTCTAAGAAACTTACAATACTAACCACAGTTTGTGGCAACTATTATATTCATAAACATTCAGAATGAATATTTGGCACAATTGGCTCATTACTATCATATGTTGCATAATATTATTGGATGACATAGTGGAAGAACAATTTCTAATTTGTGAACATATTACAAGACATTTTCAGTTGGCATATGGATATACATATTCAAGAAAAGTGCTGGTTAACTTTTGTTCCATTAATCACTGAAAAATAAGTCTTCAAGAGAAGATAATATTCATTTATTTAAAGATCATTTTGTGATATATGATTAAAAACTGAAAAAAATAGGGCTAAAATCAAAATTGACAAAGCAGTGGTTATGCATGCAACAAGGAAGGACCCTGCGGCCACATGAATAAAAGAACTTGCACCTGAATGTCAATTCACACTTAGAAGTATTCAAAGAAAATTAGTGGTCAACAATATACCTCTTGATTTTGATTCAGTGTTGAAGAAAACGGTCAAGATTGGGATTATGATAACATACCTCCCATTGAGTGTTCATCTTTTCACGATGCTAAGTGAAGAAATGGGCAGTAAGTACACAAGTCTATCTTTCCACAGTGATTTATGAGGACTATCAAGGGGAAAATATTCTCCCAAGTTTTTTGAGGAATGAAACATAAAGCATTTCTTCATGACAGTGATAACACCAAAGAAAATCTGTACTATTTCAATAGAATTGTTCAGGTGGTATATCTCAGCAATATATTTTGCATTTTGAACAGCCTGAGGCTTATCACTTCAGGGCTTAAATATTACCATTTTATGGTATTAGGATTTCTTTAGATGACTTAAATAGGATACAAATGGTTCAATCACCAAGAGTTTGACTTGGTGATTTTCTTCACTCATCGGAGAAAGAAATTCAGTGTATATTAAAACCACATCCACATGCTGTAATGAAATGTGAAAAAATACCCTTCAGAGCTGAATACAACCAAAGAAAGGATTAGATCCGTTTGCTACTATCTTCCAAGTTGAAATATTCACCTTTTCAGCTTTTAAGTGTAAATGCTTATCATCTCCCTGTCTGTCTGATGGAGTGTTGGATGTAGCCCGTAGTGAGAAATTATTTCATAATTTCTAGGTTAATGTTCTATCTGAACATGAATATCCAAAACAATCTGCCAGAGCCACCAAATACTTACTGCCATTCCTAACAACTTTAATTTGTGAATTGTGTTTTTCCTTTTAATCAAAATAAAGATAAGCAAAGAAACCAAAGAGATGTAGAACCTGACCTATAACTCCAGTCATTATTTATCTGGATATAAGTGTCTTGGTGAAATACTGCAAATAAATTACCATTATTCTCACTATAATAAAAATATTATCATTGAATTTTAGAATTCAGTTTTCCTGTTTTTAGTTAAGGTTTGTAATGGATATTTGTGTGTGTGTGAGAGAGAGAAAAACATGGAGGACCCTAACTTACATAATTTGAATTGGAGGCTGGGAAACATTTCCAGCCCCAATATTTCCCCTATGCCTAAATATAGGCCATCGGAGTTTTTTCTTTTTATTTTTTTCATAATCAAAATGAAAAATCCCACTGGCAGCTAGCACGTTAAGCTTCTATCAGTTATCAATGCCTTATTGCAGACGAATTTATTAGATCTTTTCCCAACTGATAGAGGAGAACAAATTTTGATAGGGAAAAAGGTGAGGCAGGGAAGACAGGCTCAGAGAATAGGATTAGAATCATCATCTAGGAAGCTATGAAACAATACTGATGCCCAAGCTCCACCCTAGACAATTGAATAATAATAATTTTAAAAGTTCCCGGATGATTCCATTATTCAACCAGGGTTGAGAACCACTAGTCCACATGCTTCCAGACAGTTTTCTTTCATTGGTGGTTGGGGGAAGGGGGTGGATCTTGGGTTCCTGACAGGGCTGCAAAAAGGGAGATGCTGGGAAGAATCGAGAACATGAATGAAAAGGAAGATAGGATGGGCCCTTTAATAAAACTGGTTTAATTTTCAGTTCAAATTTTATTCAAATTATTTAGTTAAGATGGAATCCATATGGTCTCTTTCAATTTTCTGGAGCACTTTGTAAATAAGACCATTGTTAAGGGGTTTCTAAAGCGAACCAGCTAGCAAATTTAGCAGTAACCTCAGCAATGTATGTAAGCAACTCTGCTTGAGGCACTCTTGTAGAAGGATGGAATGTGAAGTGAACGCTAATAGGGAAGGAGGAAACACACACAAACACACACACACACATACACACACACAAACTGCCCAGGCAAAATGGCTATAAAACTGTAGGACTGGGGTAAACCTGGTAAGTAAGTGGGGCATTTGGTGTTACTCATGGAAAGAAAGAAAGGAGAAATGTTAGAGGAGAGAAGTCACTATTAGTCTTTCTCTCCTACCCCTTTGCCTCCACTTAAGGTGTTCTTTCAGGCTGAGAGAGGGAGAGACGAAATAGGAAGGCAAGTTGGTCTGACAGCTCAGATGAAGGCTAAAGAGATTTTTATGCCAAACAGAGGTGTAGGCTACCCCGCCAGGAAAAGCTTTCCTTTCCAAAGTATGACAAGGGGGAAAAAAAGAACAAGAGGAAGGGAACAAAGATGTCTAATTTTATCTAATAACTTTCTTTACAAGCTGCCCTGAAGTACCAACCGTCAAAAGGAAATATTGGTTTCAATTAATTGTGCTTTTAATTCTTATGGCCTGAGTTCAGAATTCCCATGTAACTTTACAGAAAGACACATGCCTTTCTACTTACCGTTTGACACTGTGCACTGACCACCCTCGCTCTCTCACTAGCTTCTCCAATGGAGAGACAGTGCTTCAGGCAGCGTGGTATAGAGGATAGCCCATGAGACTTGGGCATCAGACACACCTGGCTTCAGATCCCAGGGCTGCTCTCATGAGCTATATGACCTTGGGCAAGGTACTTTGACTTACTGATTTGCAACTTCCTCATTTGTAAAATAAGAAAATAATAGTATCCACTTGTTGGGTTTTCTTGAAGATTAAATGAGATGATGTATATAGTGTGCTAAGCACGTAGTAGGTGCTTTTATAATTACAATACCAGGTGTTGAGCTGTATTTCGTCCTTGTTCTTTTTAAAGGTATTGAAAATGTCCTGTGAAAATGGAGCCCAAGGTTAAGGAAGACCAAATATACAATGTTGAAGTGAGGAACCACAAATATGCCCAATTCACTGCCAAGAGACGAGTTCGCGAAGGTGAGACTTTCTTGGCAGACTATAATTGGTACCACCTTTTTCTTGCATGCATAAAATCTGAACCTAGGCATTCCAAACACATTTTCCTTATTTGAGTAAAAGGGGATTCTTTATGAACTGGATGCTTTAGAAAGAAGACCAAACTGTTGGTTGCACAAATTTCAGAGAGCATAGCTCTCAACATAGCTCTTGTAAGTACCATCTCGGTCCAGGGATATTCAACAGATGGTCTCAACAGAACAAGTTGTTTTGCTCACTGGCTCCATTTCAATTATAAAGACAAATTTCAGCGATAAGGCAGATTATGCAATGAATTGGAAGTATTCCATTTTGAAGCTGTGTTGTATTTGGAGCTACCAAGTGTACCAGGGTACCAGGAAGCCACGATGTTTATATATTTGCTGCTTCAGTGTCCAGCACTCATCCTTTTAGACCTAGCAGGCTAGATCCTGTCCATCATACTACAGTGATAGTTAACCAACAATCATTATCTCACTTTGGTATACCTCTATCTATTTGGGCTTCTCTGAGTTCCAGGTAGCGAGCCCAAGGATAGGGTTACTTACAGTTCTATGCTACTACCTCACACCTGCTCATGAGAGCTGACAGTTAAACTTTCAGGAAGTTTGCAAGGAAGTGGTTAAACACAGTCATCGTTAAAAATTAAATTATACAGACTTACATTTAAAGTAATAAATACTCATAATTCACTAATTATTTTACTACATTTTATTATGATCTATGAATTCAAAGTTATTTATACCTGTTGTATCTATATGGTGGAAATATGATATCATGGTGTGCTACAGAGCATCTCTTCTCAAATCTGCATTCAATCATGCCACATTGATAGCTTGAATTTGGCCATGATGGGAGTAGTTACAAGAATATAACTGGCAAATGTTACAAATTAAGGTATTTTTTTCCCCAGAGAACTAGTTGTAAAATATTTACCAGCATACCGTTTAAGGGACTTACCTCCCTTAAATCTCTAGAGAATCTGATGGCCATCATCTCAAGTGGAACACTAAGACCTCTCTCATATCTCTGAACCCCAAACAGAATTTCCTTGTACCGTCTTGTAATTGGCTGTTACTCCTCACTGCCTTCTTCTCATTCTCATTCTTCTCCATCCCTCTCCCTCTCCCCACCTCCCTCTCCCTCTCTGTCTGTCTGTCTCTCTCTCTCTCCCTCTCTCTCCCTCTCTTCTGTCTCCTGTCTTTATAAAAGTATTATTTTATATCTCTTCTTGGGAACGTACATTGAAATAATTTCTCCCCTTTAAGCCATGAGTTCCAAACCCTTTTAAATGCAAAGAAGGAAAGAACTCTGGTTTCCACTGTAATCAGTGGAGATATGCTGGCAACTTTACCCATTCACTTATTCATACATTCAAGAAACTTTCATCAAGCATTTACTTTGTGCCAAACAGCTAGGTACTGAGACTCCTGAGATAAAATAAGATATGGTTTTGCTCTTAAGGAACCCACAGTCTAGAAGGGAAACAGACACGTAAACATGGAATAATCAGATAATATGATAAGTGCTGAAACAGAGATGTGTATAGAATATAATGGAAACCTACTGTATAGCACAGGGAACTCTACTCAGTGCTCTGTGGTGACCTAAATGGGAAGGAAATCCCAAAAAGAGGGGATATATGTATACATATAGCTGATTCACTGTGCTGTACAGCAGGAATTAACAAAACATTGTAAAGTAACTATACTCCAATAAAAATTAATTAAAAAAAGAATGTTATGGGAAATGAGAGGAGTAAGCAACTAAAGTTTTCTGGTGCGAATGGAGACTGGGGAAGTTTTCACAGAAGAAGAAACATTTGAATTGAGTATTAAAGGATGAGTAGACGTCCTTAAGACCAAGGAGGCATGGAAGGGCATTCTGAGGATTGGAAACAAGGACTTGATGTAAAGGGGAATGGCAAGCATCATAGTTAAAAATTGCCAGACTAACAAAGAAAGAAAACTACAGGCCAATATCACTGATAAACATAGATGCAAAAATCCTCAACAAAATACTAGCAAACAGAATCCAACAGCACATTAAAAGGATCATACACCATGATCAAGTGGGGTTTATCCCAGGAATGCAAGGATTCTTCAATATACGCAAATCAATCAACGTGATACACCATATCAACAAACTGAAGGAGAAAAACTATATGATCATCTCAATAGATGCAGAGAAAGCTTTTGACAAAATTCAACACCCATTTATGATAAAAACCCTGCAGAAAGTAGGCATAGAGGGAACTTTCCTCAACATAATAAAAATTGCCAGACTTAAGCAAATGGGAACAAATAAAGGAGTTTAATGGAAGATTTGATAAAGGATTTGGGGGGAAATAAAACAAAGTACACATTAGAGTGTTTCTGGGGATCTAGGTAGACAGGAATGGATGTGTGGCCTTTTCAAGGTACCACAATATGGCTGAAGCAGTTCCAACTATTTTCTGTCCTTGAGCTCAAGATTACAATTTCTGAGAGAGGATGTGTTTGGTATACCATGTATCACATACCCACCCATGCCCTGGATAGAGTTGGGCAGAGCACCATGTATGACAGTATCACCAAGACTGCAACAAATGGGAGAGAAGCAGTTCAACAAAAGGTATCCAACACAGTGTTCTCTAATTCAAGTGGCATCTTGGCTGTAGCTGCGTCTCTTCCTAAGTTCTAGTTTCTGCTGAGGAACCTTCCCTCAGTTGTTATAGCTTCTACCTGGAAGCCTCCACAATGAACTTGGCACCTAGGCTCTAGTAGCACTGCCTCCTCCCTGTCTTCTTGCAGTCCTCGGGATGATAGGCAGGTTTCTACTATGGCTAACCTCTGGGTTGCCTCGCTTTCTCCTGGTTGGTCTCTCAGCTCTCCCACTTCATTCCCCCTATTAAATTTCATCTATTGGACACTTGATATAGGCTCTGTTTTCCTGACTAGATTCTTACTGTTGTAGTTTTATTTCTTTTGGCAGGGTAAAAACTGACAACAATCAACACAGGGGACCACCGGGCTCAGAAGAGCCCACATATCAAAGCTGAAAATAGGGCTATTCACATACCTGGACTTTAATCTTTGAATCACTAGTGTTGAGCAAGATTAGCAGAGGAAGCTGAAAAATCACAGCAGTATATCAAGGGCAAAAGAAGTAATAGCTATAAACTGTAACCAAACATTCACTAAGTTGTTGTTTTGTCCTAAACCTCCATGGGGGGTATTTTTAAATGAGTTTTCCATTGACTTAGTTAATTATTATAGGCTTTTTCTTGTGACCTTGTCCCTTTTTTGGAAATAAATTCTTTGCTGTTGTTGCTTTAGAGTAGAATCATGCTGTGTCTCGGCTCACAGCATGTGTAGAGGGTGTGGTATGTGCACTCTTAGGGGAGCACGTGAGTACAAGGGACTGGGTGTGCATGCCTTCAAGTCTGGTGACTCCAGCTAAGGCTTTTAATCTATACTCTTATAGAGGAGGAGGACACTGACTCTAGACAGTGAGGCTGGAGATTTTTGCTGTCTCATAGGACTGGTCCTTTCCTCCACACTCTCAGGTCCATTTCTGCAAATGATTAGTCATTACTGGTCAAGAAAACTTCACCTGGCTTGGCATCAAGACAGAGGTAAGGCTTTAAACTCATAATCTCCACTAGTCACTCCTAAAGCTCCCAGAAGAAACATACACTCTAATTCAAAATAGTATTCAGGGGCTTCCCTGGTGGCGCAGTGGTTGCGCGTCCGCCTGCCGATGCAGGGGAATCGGGTTCGCGCTCCGGTCTGGGAGGATCCCACATGCCGCGGAGCGGCTGGGCCCGTGAGCCATGGCCGCTGAGCCTGCGCGTCCGGAGCCTGTGCCCCGCAACGGGAGAGGCCACAACGGAGGGAGGCCCGCATACCACTCAAAAAAAAATAGTATTCAAATGCAGTTTCAGAATAAATTTCCTAGTTTTTACTCACCCTGCCCATTTACAAACAGAACAATTATTCAAGCTTTTCCTACATGGAAATTCAGGAGCCTCCACTGCCCCAGAACATCTTTTATTTGAGATTCACTTGAATTTCCTTCAGTATCTGAGTTTTGGGTCTATGGCCTTTTGCATGGCTATTAAAACCAGTAGTAACCTTGCCTCTATAGAGTGGGATTAGGCCAAGGTCAAGTCCTAGATTTCATGTGTCCATCCATACATGGTCTGGCTTTACTCAGACTTTGATTCACCTAGGTAAAAGTACACTAGTATAAGGGCTGTAGAGCCAATGTTGAGTGGCCATGACTGTCTGTCCTCTTTGGGAGCAGTAGAGAAGGGAGACATGAGTGGAGGTCAACTCATCACTGGACTCCTGGTCTGGATTTCTCAAAGAATCCTGACATAGAGATGCCAGAGAGTACCACAAATATTCCAGTTATTGTGCCCCAGGAAATCTTTTAGGCCTTACAAGATAAGTTCTCAAAATTGATCTTGCATCAGAATCACCTGGAGAGTTTGTAGGAGCTCTATGCTCCCACAGAAACATCCAAAAGCAAGCAAATCAGACCCAACTTTGTCAGAACTCTAGTAAATAATGAAGGGTTTACAGCCACCAATCGAATGCTTAATCAAGAAAAGTGGTGTAAAAGCTTTGCAGCACTTTTACTTGCCTTCTCTCACCTCCTCCCCAGGGAAGCAGCAGACTTAGCCCATATTCCCAGTGTGGGATCCTGGTCCCTGGTTTCAGAGGAAGAAGAGACCTTACTTACAAATTATTGAGTGTGTCTGTTTTAACCTGTCTGGAGTTACCTGAAGGACTGACACAAGATGCTCATCTCTGTCTAACTAATTTGGAACTCAGGTAGGAAAAGCCTTGGGCACTGCTTGAAAACACAGCCAGCTGAACTAAGAACACACGGATGCCTGGGGCAAAAGATAACTTTCAAAATAGACAATAGACTGGTCTAAAGCCTGGCAACATAAGCTGGGGAGAGTTTCTTTGGGAAATTAGGACATTCAAAAGCACCATGCATACAGGGGAATCTAGAAGGCCACATGCATGCCTAGGGCAAGACACATGCTCAGAAAAGACTTGAGAAAACCCCAAACCTTCACTTCAGGCTGATCCCTAGTCTCTGTGCAAGCTTGGCTAAGAACCAGTTTGCAAAGATTGAAAGAGGTATTTGTCTACTTGTTTTAATCTGTGTTTATTCAAGGAAATCTCTGTCAAAATACTAGCTGAAAACAAGCTAAAGAACAGACACTTCAGTGAACACACACAACATACCAGAACTTATGGGATACAGCAAAGGCAGTGCTTAGGGGAGAAATTTATAGCTGTAAATACCTATAATTAAAAAGAATAAATATCTAAAATCAATAACCTACTTTACACCTTGAGGAACTAGAAAAAGAAAAGCAAACTAAACCCAAAGATAGCAGAAAGAAGGACATAATAATGACTAGAGTGGAGAAAAACAAAATAGAGTATAGAAAAGCAATAGAGAGAATCAATGAAATCAAAAGCTGGTTCTTTGAAAAGATAAACAAAATTAACAAATCTTTAGTTATTCTGACAAAGAAAAGAAGAAAAATAAATACATAAAATAAAAATGAAAGTGGGGATTACACTTTACATAAATAAACAAGAATTGTAAAAGAATACTATGAATAATTCTACACAAAAATATTAGATAACCTAGATGAAATGGAATCCTCAAAATACACAAACTACCTAAGCTGACTCAAGAAGACGAGGAATATTTCAACAGAACTATCAAAAGTAAAGAGATTGAATCAGTAATCAAAAACCTCCCAACAAAGAAAAGTCAAGGACCAGATTTCTTCAATAGTGAATTCTAGCAAATATTTAAATAATAATGAACATCAATCCTTTTCAAACTCTTCATAAATAGAAGAGGAAGGGACACTTTATAACTCATTCTATGAGTCCAGCATTTCCCTGATTCTAAAGCCAGGCAAGACATCACAAGAAAATAACAGATTAATATCCCTTATGAATATAGAAGCAAAATTGTCAACAAAATACTGGCAAACTGAATCCAACAGCATAGTGAAAGGATTATACACCATGGCCAGGTAGGAATACGAGAGTGATTCAACATAAGAAAATCAATCAATGTAATACACCACATCAATAGCTGGAAGGAAAAATCCACATGATTAACTCCATTGATGCAGAAAAGGCATTTGACAAAATCCAACACCATTTCATGATAAAAGCACTCAGAAAACTAGGAATAGAAGGTAATTTCTTAAACATAATACAAGGCATTTGTGAAAAGCCCACAGCTAATAACATCCTCAATGGCTAAAGACTGAAAACTGTCCCCTTAAGAACAGGAGACAAGACAAGTATGCCCACTCTTACCACTGCTATTCAACATTGTACTGGAAGTTCTAGCCAGGGCAATTAGATAAGAAAAAAAAGGCATCCAAATTTAAAAGAAAGAAGTAAAACTATCTCTACTTGCAGATGATATGTTCCTATACATAGAAAATGCCAAACAATCCAGAAGAAAGCTACTAGAGCTAATAAAAGATTTCAAGTTGCTGGGTATGAGAGCAACACACAAAAATCAGTTGTGTTTCTATACACCTGCAGTGAACAATCTGAAAAAGAAATTTCAAAAGCAATTCCACTTACAATAACATCTAAAAGAATAAAATAACTAGGAATGCAGTTAACCAGAGAGATGAAAAACTTGTACACTGAAAACTACAAAACATGGCTGAAAGAAATTAAAAACCTAAATAAATGGAAAGCTATCCCATGTTCATGTGTAGGAAGACTTAATATTGTTAAAATGTCAATAAGACCCAAAATGATCTACAAATTCAACACAATCCCCATCAAAATTCCAACAGCCTTTTTTTTTTTCAGAAACGGAAAAGCAGATCACCAAACTCATATAGAATTGTTAAGGGGACTTAAATAGCCAAAACAATATTTAAAAATAAGAAAATAGTTGGAGGACTCACACTTCCAGATTTCAAATCTTACTAAAAGCCTGCAGTAATCAAAACAGTGTGGTACTGACATAGGATAGACATACAGACCAATGGAATAGAATTGAGAGTCCAGAAATAAACCCATACATCTATATTCAATTGATTTTTTGACAAGGGTACCAAACCCATTCAGTAGGGAAAGAAGAGTCTCCTCAACAAATGATGCTGGGACAACTGGATTTCTACAAGCAAAAGAATGAATTTGAACCCCTATCTCATACCATGTACAAAAATTCATCAATGACCTAAATATAAGAGTTAAAACCGTAACACTGTTAGAAGAAAACATAAGTGTAAAACTTCATGACCTTGAATTTGGCTATGGATTCTTCAATATGATGACAAAAGTATGAGAAACAAAAGAAAAACTAGCTAAATTTGACTTAATCAAAATTGAAAACATTTTTGCATTAAAGGACATTATTTAGAATGTGAAAAGACAACCTACAGAATGAGAGAAAACATTTGAAAATCATACATCTGATAAGGGTTTAATATCTAGAATATATAAAGATCTCCTACAATTCAACAACATATAAAGACAAACAACTCAAGTGAAAAATGTGAAAAAGACTTGAGTAGTTTCTTCAAAGAAGACATAAAAATGGCAATAAGCACATAAAAAATGCCTGACATCAGTAGTAATTAGGAAAATACAAATGAAAAACACAATAAGATACCTCTTCATACCTACTGGGATGGCTATAGTTTTTTTAATGAAAAATATCAAGTATTGGCAAGGATATGGTGAAATTGGAACCCACATACGTTGCTGGTGGGAATGTAAAATGGTTCAGTCACTGTGAAAAACAGTTTGGCAGTTCCCCAAAAAGCTAAACATAGGATTACCATATTCCTATTCAAAAGAATTGAAAACTAGTTTCAAACAGATACTTGTACACCAATGCTTATTGCAGCATTATTCACAATAGTCAAAAGGTGGAAGCAACCCTGGTGTTCATCAACAGGCTAATGTATAAAAAATGCTGTATATCCATATGATGAAATATTATTCAGCCATGAAAAGGACTGAAGTTCTGACATATGCTACAACTTGGATGCACATCGAAAACAATATGCTAAGTAAAATAAGCCAGACACAAAGAACAAATATTTTATGAAATATCTAAAAGAGGTAAATTCATAGAAACAGAAAGTAGATTAGTAGTTACCAGAGTCTTAGGGGAAAAAAGAATGGGGAATTACTGCTTAATGTTTACAGAGTTTCTGTCTGCAGTGATGAAAAAGTTTTGGAAATAGATACTGGTGATGGTTGCATAACATTTTGAATGTAATTAATGCCACTGAATTGTACATATAAAAATGGTTAAAATGGCAAATTTTATGCTATACTATATATTTTACCACAATAAAAGAAGAGGGGAGAGGAGGTGGTGAATTGGATGAGAAAAATAACAACAGTAAAAATAACTTCCTAGCTGTGAAAAATAAAAAATAAAAACTTGAAAATTCAAATTAACCTATTGTGTCAGAATTCAGGTTAGTGATTGCCTGGGAAGGAAAATATTACAAAGGGGCAAGAGGAAATTTTGGGGGTGATGGATATAAGCATTATGTTGATTGCAATGATGTTTTCATGATATATACATACATCAGAATTCATTAAATTGTACATTTTTAATATGTGCAGTTTATTGTATGCCAGTTATACCTCAACAAAGTAGTTTTTTTAAAAATGAAAACTTATTAAATAACCAGTTTTATTAAAGACTGGATCTGTATAATCAACAAGACAGGCCCAGTCTCTGCTGTCAGGAAGTTTATACCCTAGTAAGAAGGATAGGTTTTTATCAAATAATTACACAAACCACTGCTTAATTAGAAACTGGGACATAGTCTAGGAAGGAAAATTATGGGGAGTTCTGAAAGTGTATTAATATGGGACCTATTCTAGCCTGGGAATGACTAGGGAAGCCTTTCCAAAACAAATGGTCTTTGAGTTGAACGTTGATGGATAAATAGCCATTAATTAAGCATGTATTAATGGAGATGGAGGGATGGGGAGGAGGCAGATTTTTAGTACAGGTGACAGTTTATGCAGAGGTCCTGGCATATAAAAGAGCTTGGCATGTTTGAAGAACTAAAAGGCCAGTGTGGCTCAGGTATAGTGAGTAGGAAGAAAGTGGTGGGAGAAAAGACTAAAAAGCTAGGCAGGATCAGATCATGCAGCATGATAAAAGCCATAGTAAGGATCTGGATCTTTATCTTAAGAAAAGCATGAAGTTATTGAATGGTTTTAATTAGAAGGGTAACATGATTGAATTTAAAGGAACACTCTGGCTGCTATGTAAAGAATGAACTGTAGGGGCTTCCCTGGTGGCGCAGTGGTTGAGAATCCGCCTGCCGATGCAGGGGACACGGGTTCGTGCCCCGGTCCGGGGCAGGGGACACGGGTTCGTGTCCTGGTCCGGGAAGATCCCACATGCCGCAGAGCAGCTGGGCCTGTGAGACATGGCTGCTGAGCCTGCGCGCCTGGAGCCTGTGCTCCACAACGGGAGAGGCCACAACAGTGAGAGGCCCGCATACCGCCAAAAAAAAAAAAAAACAAAAAAACAAAAACACAAAAAGAATGAATTGTAGGAGGACAAGAGTAGAATCAGAGAAACCAATCAGGAGGCTCCTATAGTGACTGGTCCAGGGAAGAGATGACAGTGGCTTGGTCCAGGGTGGAGGTAGCGGAGTTTGCAGGAAGAGATGACAGTGGCTTGCTCCAGGGTGGAAGTAGCGGAGTTTGCAAGAAGTGAACAGATTTGAGATGTTTTTTTATGAATTGGATAAGAGGATGGGTTTTGAGTAAAAAGGAATGCTCTGCAATAATTCTTATCATCAAACTACAGCCTGCAGGCCATATCTGGCCCACTGCCTGTGTTTGTAAATAAAGTATTATTGGAACACAGCCACACTGATTGGTTTATGTATTGTCTAAGGCTGCTTTTGTACTACAATGGCAGAGTTGAGTAGTCGTGACAGAGACTATATATAGCCCTTGCAGCTTAAAATATTTACTATCTGGCTCTTTACAGAAAAAGTTTTCTGACTCTTGATCTAGTATGATGCCCTTAGATATCTGGCTTGTATGACTAGATGGATGAATGGATGTAGGGGAAGAAGAAGGCAGAGAGGAAGGGAGGAAAGATAGAAGGAGCAACCTCCTGGGGGAAGAAGTCTGTGGTAATATAGGAGAATAGAGGATGTGAGGAGTGGTCCTAGAACAGAACAGCAGAGGTGAGAGGTGAGACCACAGTAACTGCAGGATATATATATGTATGTGCCAGAAGTACATATCCAGATCTGTCAGAGAACTGAATGGAAGGCTGATAAGAAGGAAAAGGGAGATCCCTCTTTGTGCCAACATCATTTTTTCAGTGGCTTAGTTAGGGACATTTACAGAAGACGCAAAACAGGAAGGGCTATGACTAAATCAGATCATGAGTCAGAATCCAAATCATAAAATATATTGAGTTATTAGTACATGATAAGCTCTGCTCTAAGTGTGTGACCTACAATGTGATTCTTCACAATAACGCTAAGAGGTAGATTCTCTCATTATAACCATTCTACAGATGAGGAAACTGAGTTGCAGAGAGGTGAAGTTAACAGTAAGTGGCAGGGCTAGAATTTGATCCCAGGCGAGACTCTGTTCTTAATCACATTTTGAAAGCAGATCAAATGGAAGAGAGACATAGCCTTGGGGATGGAGACACCTAGTCCTGTCTCCTGGAGAAAAATATCCAATCTACATTTGGGGGTTTCACATTGGAAAGACACCCTTACCTTGTTAGATAGGTCAGGGTTTTCATTAGCAAGTATTCCTAACACAGTGTTCAAGAATTTTGTGAGTAGGCATCAGCATCAGTGAGCATCCGTTCAGAGGCCCGTACAGAGCATCTTATGGTCTCTTGAATACCTGCTCCCAACCCCTCAACACTCAGCCACCAGAGTTGAGCAGGAAGTGAAGCTGCAATACTACCCTCTCTCTTCTCCTTCCAAGCTGCTCCACTGCCTTCTGAGGAGATATGTTTTTTCTTTGAGTCCCCAGATGCCAGCCATCCTCCTCAGCACACCTGCTGCCTAGCTCAAAAAAGCCTCTGCCTTCCTCACCAGACAGGCTGCCCTCATCACCACACTGGACCCTTAGGTTATCTGCCGTCAGCCTAGGTCGAGCTATGCCCCAGCTATTTGCACCAGCTGCCTTCTTTCTGCCCACTTTCAGCACCAATGGGAGGTCAGTCAGACAAATGGCAAAAACCCCAACCTTTTAAATAACAAGATTGGAAATACCTTGCTAGTCCGGGTTCCAGGGAAGAAATTCTAGATACCACCTCTGCCCTCATTTACCTGTCCCTGATGCCCACTACTTCACACAATACCATTGGGCCTTGCTGTCCTCATTTCAGGGTCATTTTTCTATTTGCCTTCCTCTTCTTCTCAGTTAGATTTCCTGGAATGTGCCTACTTGGCCTGAGGCTCTTTCAGTCTGAAGCCTCCTTCCTGGCTGCTGCTCCCAGATCAGCCTCCACCTGGAGAACTGCTTGGAACTAAAATTGGTCTGGCATTGCCACATCTCTGTTCAGATTGAAAGTTTGATCCTTTTTATAGTCTTTCCATCTCCTTCTGTTTCTTCAGGCTATCTCCTCTTCTCTCAATGTGTAGTATATTCTAATTTCATGGTCAAGGGCAAGGTTTAACAGAGCCCCTTCCATTTCTGAGGAGCCAAGGAACAAATGTGGGGGCCAGGTGTCATTGCTGCCATTGCCAGCCCTGCCTGCCTGGCAGCCTTGAAGCCCCTCTAGCATGTCTGGTATGAAGCACACCCCCTAATTCAAGGAGCTTAATGATCAACGTGAATCACATTTGTAAATCTAAGATTCTGAACTTAGATTCAAAACACCACCTAGTAGAGGTTATTAAAGGATGATGGAGCTTAACAGCAGCCGGAATAGAAAAGGTTTAAGAGATTCAGTCTCAATCCTCAGCGCAGTGTGGGGTGCTTACTAAAATCAGTGAGGATATAGTCTGCATAACCAGAAGTGCAGTGTCCATAGCAAGGAAGATGACGGTCCTGCTCAGGCCCAACCTCAAGCCAGTACACAATGGGATAGCCATAGTGGTTGTTAAAATATTGAAATCCTTCCATTCTGATTGGTAAATAGCAGTATCCCAGAAGCCTCCAAGTGCCTCTTCTGTTACCCTAATGATTCCCTGTATCTTTGACCTCTTCATAGTTCAGAAATTAGTGAGTTATTGCCCAGCCCAACAGAGAGCCTATATATAGGACCTGCTTCAGTGCTGAGGCCACTCTGATGGGTCATGCTTTAATGAGCTACTAAATATGTTGAATATCACCTAAAGACTTACATTATCACCCCAGGCCCTGCTCTGCTCCATTCCAATGAGAACATATCAGTTGAAGGTGAGAGCAATGATCAGAAAAATCACTTTGTAAAAAGCAGTAATAAAAGCAAACCCTCTACTAAGTGTTTTATATTCATTAGCTCCTTTAAGCCTCATTATTAATCTGTGAAGTTGAAACCAATATTACTATCTTGTATGCTGGGGAAATTGAGTCCTAGAGAGGTCAAGTGACTTACACAAATTTCCACAGAGTGTGAATCAAACCCATGTTTCCAACTCCATTTATAAAATATTTCCATAATAGACAAATCAATAAAGACATGAAGTAGATTAGTGGCTGCCTAGGCCTCAGGTGCTGGGGAGAAATGGGTTGATAGTAGGTACAAGATTTCTTTTTGATTGTGGTGTTGGTTGCCCAACTCTGTGAATAAACTAAAAAGTGTTCAATTGTACACTTTAAATGGATAAAAAATCATACGGTATGGTATGTTAATTATATATGAATAAAATTTTGTGTGTGTGTGTGTGTGTGTGTGTGTGTGTGTGTGAGAGAGAGAGAGAGAGAGAGAGAGAGAGAGAGAGAGAGAGAGAAAGGGTCTGGCTAGGGAGCAAGAATGACAGAGATAGCTGTGTTCAAATACGTGAAGGCCATTCTTGAGAATAAGGAGCTGTCCTTTCTGGTTGGTTGTCCTGAGGGCAGAACGTGGGTGTGTGGAAGGAAGTTACAGGGGAGCAGGATTGGCTCACCAGCAGGAAGAACATTCTGTCAAGTGGAATCCTGTGCCCGCTGAGGCCCGGAGCTTCCAGGTCTGTCCCAGGTCACTTGGAAACTGGGTGGGGACGCTTGGCAGGAAGGCTGAGGAGGGGAGTCCTCCACCAGCTAGAGAGGGTGGGGGCAGGTGAGCTGAAAGAGTTTCTAGCCTGAGTCTGATGAGGGCCTGGAGGGAGGAGGACTGATGAAGTGGGACAGATGGACCCCAGGCCCCTTCTGTACCTGACACTCGGGTGCCTTGCTTCAGCTCTGTCTCTTGCCTGCCCAGTTTCAACCCCACCTATTTTCAGGCTGACCAAGGGGGAGCCTTTGAGGTTCAAGATGGGAGACAGAAACTTCTGCCTCCCAAAGACACAGGGCTGTTTCTCCTGCAGCCATGCAGACCCCATGTCCACACTGGGGTCCCTTCTCCTGCCCAGAACCCTGAATCTAAAGTTTAACCCTGGGAACAGGAGAATAGAAGGGACTCAGTCTCTCATGGGCTTTGGCTCTTGGTGTCATTGCCTCTGATTAGATCTGGGAAACACTGTTCACTTCACAGTTATTCTCTGGGCTCCTGGGAGTTCCTGGGAGCATTGTAAAGAGTGTGTGGATGATGGAGAGGCTAGTTAGAGGGTAAATCTCCTTCAGGATAAGACTCTGGGTGCCTGCCCCCATTCTGTTGCAGAGAGGCGAACAGAGGTCACAGAGAATAAACGACGTGTCCAAAGTCATGGTGAATTATTGAATTAGTATATAGTGAATTAATGATAAACCCTGAATATTTAAACATGGTTCTGTTTCTTGGCCCCGGACTACCTATATCTATCTATCTATCTATCTATCTATCTATCTATCTATCTATCTATCTATCTATATCTAACATCTATCCATCTATCTACATAGCCAAAGCTGTGTTTGATCAAAGAGTGGAGGAAGTGTCTTGATTATGAGTCATGTTATATCACATGAAGATTGTGTATCTGGAACAGACTATGCTCATTCCAACCTCCAAGTCTTTACTCAAGTTGTTACCTTGCCCGGAGTTTCTCTTCCCTTCCCTTCTTGTCTTTTCCCTTTTCTCCTTTCACAAATCTAACCATTCTTCAAGGTCCAGCAGCTCAGTCGATTTTGCCTTCCAGGGGTCTCTGAGCTCACTCATTTGGCCCTTTGGTATATTGTATAATGGAACCCAAGCATTTGTTTTGTCTTCCCAACTAGATAGCAAAGACTAAGTCTTAGCCTTTTTGTATCTACTGTAATCCCTTCCTCCTGAGACTAGGCCCCAATGAAGTGCTCAGGAAATCCAGATTAAAATCCAGTTGCTGAGCAGTGGATGTAGTACAAGCCAGTCAAGCAGGTAGCCACATAGTTGGAGCTGTATGTTTTTGTGGAAATCACATTAAAATTGCAGATGTATAGCAGAACACTCACATCCAGTCTGAGGTCTCCTATGCTTTCCAAACCTCACTAAGGCCTCCCTCAGCAGCTCCTCTGCTATTAAACAGTCAGTCAGCTGTTTGTGTGGTCTTTCCTATTCTAGTCAGTGCAGGCATTACAAAGCAAGAAGAAAATACTACAAGATCTGCTCCAGCCTCCACACAGGAAAAATGTCTGCAACCTTCACTCACTGTTGTCCCTCTGGTTCCAGTCCAAGCATTGTATCTATACTTTCTTATACTTAATGCAGCCTCCTTTAGATCAGCCCCTCAGTCTAGTCTGGGCATAAATCTCTCACTCCCTTCCCTCTCCTTTGTACCCTCCCACTCAAATCTCAGTCGGCGGCTGCCAGCAGTAAGGGGCTTTGAGAACCCAAATGGGGATTTTTTCCAGACACTTCACCTTTGCCTCATTGTTAAAAAATGTGTTTTGCTCACTTGAAGTTATTAGATCCCCCTTGCCCTCAGTGAGGCTGGGTGGATGAGGCCCTTGTCTTAGGCAGACCAAAGAGGGTCACAGCCGGAGCAAAATCTAGCCACCCTTGTCTCTGGGAATCTTAGTACGTGGAAACTGTAATCATCTTCTTGGGCCCTTCCTACGCACTAGCCCAGGATGTTTTAGAGCAATGTGTGGTTATTTCCCTCCCTACTCCTTTTCTTCTTGGGAACCAGGGTTGCTGGGCCACTGCTTGACTCCTTGTCCTCTTGACAACTTCTCTCCCTCACACATGGTGTCCACGGTAGATGGTGTGTAGCCTGGACTGTGACACATTGATCTAACCCAAGCCCCTCATTTGCTCTGTTCCTTGGTCATCCTCCTCTCTCAGTGGAGATGGTGCAGAGGGTGGAAACTTTTCTAAAGCTTCACAGGTCCTTTCTTCTTGTCATGTCACTCTTCCTGCCAAACTCTGACCACCTCCTGGCCTCTTATAGGGGTAAATGCCACATATCCGGAAGACTTTCTGGCCCACAATTTACACGAGGGAAGGTCTCCATTTATATAACACCATGCTCACACATAATCTGGGAGTTGTAGGCCACTGGCAAGACCAACACAAGTGTCTTTATCCAAACTTTTGGGGGGGTTGCCATTCACCTGTGAGTGTGAAATTAAGCTACACAGAATCTGAGCTTCAGGTCCTGAACTGATTTGGGATGTTTTCTAAGTTTAGTTGTAGTATCTACACTGTGCTATTAAGATGACAGGGCATTTCCACGTCTTTTGCCTCATATGATCCTCATGACAAACTGGTGAGACAAATATTCTCATCCCCATTTTCATATGTGAAACTATTAAAGCGTGATAATAACATTAATGACCAACGTGCATCAAGCACTTGCTACATCCCAGGTAGTGTTCTAAGCACTGTGTATGTATTAACTCATATTCACCTCACAACAACCCATGACGTCATTATTACAATTATCTAATTTTAAAGTTTAGGAAACTGAGGCTCAGAAAGGCTAAGGGACTTGCTCAAGGTCACACAGCCGGTAAGTGGTGGTGCCTCATTTTGAACATAGGCATCCTGGCTCCAGAGCCCACATGTGTGAACACTATGCTATTTGGATTTAGAAAGGTAAACTCACTTGCTCAAAGCCACAAAAATTGTTAGAAGATAGATTACTAGGCTGGACACTGTGTTTTCTCACTCCAAATTCTGTGCTCTTTTCACTGTGTATTCATTTATCCACTCATCCAATAAACATTTTTTAAACACTACTGTGTGACAGACAATGTACTGGGAACTGGGCACAAAATTGCTGCTCATAAGGAGCACACAGTCTGGTGGGAGAGATAGTCAATTAAACAAAAGCAAAGCATAGCATGATGATTAAGAACATACTTTCCTGCTCAATGTATCTGGGTTCAAATCGCACCACTACATATTAGCAATAGGACCTATACCTTGATATCCTCATCCATAAAATGGAGATGATAATATCAGCATATTCCTAATAGGATTGTTGTGGTGATGAATGGATTAATATATGCAATAAACTTACGAAGCACATAAGTGTTAGATGCTACTATTGTTATTATTACTGGTGGTGGTGGTGGCAGAGGGGGTGCTTTCTCTGTTCTATGGTAGAGTCCCAATGGCTAAGAGAAGGCCCTAAACCAGTGTTTGAGAAAGAGCCAGAAGATGCCTGGAAGGAGGACGAAGAAGAGACAGGCAGGGGCCAGATCATTCAGTGCCTTGAATGCCATGCATTATGCCAAGCGATGTGGCAGAATGGGTTTGGAGCAGGGTCTCTGAAGAGGGGGTTGACCAACACCTACATTTCTGCTATTTCAAGGAAGAGCAGGCCGGGTGATCAACCTGTACATGTGGTCTAGTGCCCCAGCATGCAGCAAACCTTTTTCCCTAGCTCAGGTTCACAAGACTGAATGGCTGTGAGTGGCCTTATGAACTGCTGGTCTGTTTTATTGTTTTTTTTTTGTTTGTTTGTTTGTTTTGCGGTATGCGGGCCTCTCACTGCTGTGGCCTCTCCCGCCGCGGAACACAGGCTCCGGACGCGCAGGCCCAGCAGCCATGGCTCACGGGCCCAGCCGCTCCGCAGCACATGGGATCCTCCCGGACCGGCGCACGGA
>NC_041234.1:29795151-29801393 GCF_002837175.3 Physeter macrocephalus | reverse complement strand
TATGCGGGCCTCTCACTGCTGTGGCCTCTCCCGCCGCGGAACACAGGCTCCGGACGCGCAGGCCCAGCAGCCATGGCTCACGGGCCCAGCCGCTCCGCAGCACATGGGATCCTCCCGGACCGGGGCACGAACCCGCGTCCCCTGCATCGGCAGGCGGACTCCCAACCACTGTGCCACCAGGGAAGCCCTGCTGGTCTGTTTTGATAGGAACTTAGGGACTTCCCTGGTGGCGCAGTGGTTAAGAATCCGCCTGCCAATGCAGGGGACATGGGTTCGAGTCCTGGTCCGGGAAGATTCCGCATGCCACGGAGCAACTAAGCCCGTGCACCACAACTACTGAGCCTGTGCTCTAGAGCCCGCGAGCCACAACTACTGGAGCCCATGCGCCACAACTACTGAAGCCTGCATGACTAGAGCCTGTGATCCGCAACAAGAGAAGTCACTGCAATGAGAAGCCTGCGCACCGCTCACCGCAACTAGAGAAAGCCCATGCACAGCAACGAAGACCCAAAGCAGCCAAAAATAAAAAAATTAAATTTATAAGAAAAAAAAGGAAAGGGACTCAACCCTCCCTCGGTTGTCAGCAGCTTTCTGCTCCATCTGGCAAGAGCTTCAGGCCGTCTCATCCCCATATAACCTCCATGGCCTCAGGCAGTGACCTAGAAGTAATGAGGCTATTGGACGACAGCTTTTGGAGCTGATGTCTATATAGTGAGGATCTGGGAGCTGGGTGGATGGGGAGAAAACAGATGGGACATTGCACCTGGCTGCTGGGTAGTCTGAAGCCAAAGGAGCCAGACACCTTAAGGATCTAGCTAGGATGTCTTCCAAACAGTTTGAGATGTTTCAGTCTACCCACAGGGATTGTTTTTCATAAAATCATATATTCCAACATGGGCCAGATAAGCCAGTGTCAATTTTAAGGCCACTGCAGTTTTTTGGTTATTTGCTTCCCATTTTCTCTTTTTTCAAGGTCACCTACTTGAGCTACTATGTGCTGGAGAGTCTGCAAAGAAAAATAACAGGCATTCCTCACATTTGTATCAGTCTTTATAATTTACAAAGAGCTCCCACATTCATTGGATTCTAAAGTCCCCTGGAAAGGGGGCAGGGTAAGCATTTGCATGGTTATCATTTCCTGTTTTACAGATGAGCAAATAGAGGCCAAGAAAGGGGAAGGCACATGCCCAGAGTCATGTGGTGGAGTGGTAGAGGTACAACTCTGTATTGGTTTGCTGTACTGTGTAACAAATTACCGCAAACTTAGCAACTTAAAACACCAAACATTTATTATCTCATAATTTATTTTGTTAGAACTCTGGGAATGGCTTAGATGAGTTCTCTGCTTAGGGTCTTGCAAGGCCACAATCAAAGTGCTGGCCAGGGCTGGGTTCTCGTCTGGAGACTCAACTAAGGAACAATCTGCTTCCCCACTTACGTGGCTGTTGTCAGCATTCAGTTCCTTGTAGGATTTACGGCAGCTTGTTTTTCAAAGCCAGCAAGGGGAGAGTGAGTTGGCTAGCAAGATGGAGTCATTAACAGTCGGCCCTCCATATCTGTGGGTTCCATATCCATGGATTCAACCAATCATGGACCAAAAATATTAGAAAAAAAATTCCAGAAAATTCCCAAAAGCAAAACTTAAATTTGCTGTGCTCTGGCAACTATTTATATTGAATTTACAACTATTTACATAGCATTTACACTTTATTAGGTATTATAAGTAATCTACAGATGATTTAAAGTATACAAGAAGATTACATAGGTTTTATGCCAAAACTACACCGTTTTGTATAAGGGCCTTGAGCACCCACAGATTTTGGTGTCTGCAGGCAGTCCTGGAACCAATCCCCCACAGATACTGAGGGATGACTGTGTAACATAATATAATCATGAGAGAGTTATTTCATCACATTTGCCATATCCTATTGGTTAGGAGCAAATCACAGGTTACACCCCTACTCAAGGGGAGGGCATTACACAGGCATATCAGTGCCAGAAGTGGAGGTTATTGTTGCCACATTAACGTCTGTTTGCCATAGACTCCAGTCCAGCTTTGTCTGATTCCAAATCCAGTGATCTTTCCACTGGATCACACTGTAGCCACTAGGGATGCATGACATCCAGTCCTATTACTCCCAAATGTATGTACACCTATTAAAGGTGCATTTCCCAAGCACAGAGTAGAGTAAATTCATGAAGCCGCTCTGCCTGTAAACCTGTGGCCTGGGTCACACAGCCTAGGGTCCTAGCCAAATGACATATGGACACATCCCCACTTTCTTAACTTAGCAAAAACAATTCATCACTTCTAAAGATGGAATGCTGTTTTGGGACAATTTTGTACAAACCCTGAGCTTGTTATCTTCCAAAAAAAAGGATTCATGTCTTTTCATTTTAGGAGACCTCAGCTCTTATCCTGACAAATTCCAAGTTATTTACAAAGGCAAAGGGAGTTGTGCTGTGTTGTGCCTCTTTTGCCTTTGTGGCTAAGTCTCATTAGTTTGATCCCATTAATGACTGTCAGAGAAGATGAGGCCTTGGAGGAAAGGAGTTAGAGAGAGCTCTTTAAATCAGCCAGCCAGGACCAGAAAGCTCTCTGCGGATGGCTTCTAAAGTTTAGGTTTGCCTGCAAAGAAACCCCATAACTCTCTGCAGAAGCCTGTTCTTAAGTGACAATAGGGGCTACATCAACGATTCATTTCATTTCATTCAGTCAGTCAGTCAATAAGTGTTTATTGAGCAATTCTTTGTGTAAGGCAATATTCTAGGTACTACAATACTGAGATCACCATCCCTCTGCCAAGAAGCTCACAGTGGAGTGAAGACTGAGACAAGAAAATAATCAGAAGGCTGTAGAACTGCTTTTTTGTTTGTTTGTTTGAAATAACAGGGTAAGTTTATTACACTGTCTGGCTTATTGCACAGTGATGATTGTGTCAGACCCTATTTACAGTCATGCGGTTCTTTTAAACAGTCTTACAGAAAGAATGCATCTAAACTATACTCTAGGTAATTAATAATTTGTGAGATTAAAAAGAAGGTGTAGATGAAGATTCCCAACTTAGTCCGCAGTGTAAAACTTCTCTCTAACTACTACTAATTTGATATTCTAAATTTTTAGTAATTGGAAATCAGTGTCACAGAGTTATTTGAAAAGAATAGTACTCATGCTCTCACAGTTTTCCCACTATATATGCACTTACATGCTGTGTTTAAGAATCACTAAATACAAATATGCCACACAAAATTAGTGTAACCTATCATAATTTTGTGCAAGTCAGACATTCATTTATGGCACATGTAATTTATTTATTTTTTAATTTAATTTTTATTTTATATTGGAGTACAGTTGATTTATAATGTGTTAGTTTCAGGTGTATAGCTAAGTGATTCAGTTATACATATATCCATTCTTTTTCAAACTCTTTTCCCATATAGGTTATTACAGAATATTGAGTAGAGTTACCTGTGCTTTACAGTAGGTCTTTGTTGTTTATCTATTTTATATATAGTAGTATGTATATGTTAATCCCAAACTCCTCATTTATCCCTCCCCCAACATTTCCCCTTTGGTAAATGGCTAAGATATGGAAGTAACCTAAATGTCCATCAACAGATGAATGGATAAAGAAGATGTGGTATACATAGATATTGGAATATTACTCAGCCATAATAAAAGAATGAAATAATGCCATTTGCAGCAACATGGATGGACCTAAACGTTATCACATTAAGTGAAGTAAGTCAGACAGAGAAAGACAAATATCATATGATATCACTTATATGTGGAATCTAAAATAAATGATACAAATGAACTTATTTGTAGAACTGCTTTAATGGAGCTATGCACTGAACCTGTGGGAGTTTGTCCAAGGGGGTCAGAAAAGAGATGTGATTACTCAAGATTGCAAACCCAAAGCTTCCAAGACCAGGCAAATGAATCAAACAGGTGGATACAGGGAGTGGTAGAGTTTCTACTTAATTGGAGGGCATTGCAATATAAAATGTAAACACCATGTGATCCTAATAAAATATAGCCTTCAACCTGCCCATTTGTGACCCCAGCATAGACAGAGGTAGTATTGATGCTAAGATTTAAATTATAATAGCAAGCTCTTCTATAGAGGTTACTGTGTACCAGGTATGCTTATAAACAATTCAAATGTAGTAACTCATCTAATCTCCATAACAAGCCTATTAGGTAGGTACTTTTATTAGCCCTATTTTATAGATGGGGGAAAAGGGACCCAGAGAAGTTAGATAATTTGCCTGAAGTCACACAGCTAATAACCAGAGCTGGAACTTAAACACAGGTGGCCTAGTTTCAGAAACTACTGTGTCCTCAGCTTCTGCAAAAAGATGATTAAGGGTTTGAAAGGTGGTGAGAGAGGATGCCATGCAGAGGAAGCAGGATGTGCAAAGATGGAGGGCTGGGGATTCTGAGGGAATTCAGGGTCTGTAAACAGTGTAGTATTTCTGGAATAGCAAGTGTGTGTTTGGGGTGCTCGTGGGAGGAATAGGTGAGGCAGGGTAAGGAGATGGATAGAGAGAAATGAGGCTAGATAGAAAAATCAACAGGATACTTCTATGCCACACAATGATATTATTCATTCCTTAGAGAGATGTTTATTAAGTGCTTGCTATATGCCAAATACTTACACATCATGTGCTAAGTGCTGAGATAGACCTAGACAAAAGGTGATTTGGAGGATTAGAGAAGGGGCATCAAATTCAGCATGAGGGAGTCTGGGAGCACCTCCCAGAAAAATGATTGGATTGGGGCTTCCCTGGTGGCGCAGTGGTTGAGAGTCCGCCTGCCAATGCAGGGGACGCGGGTTCGTGCCCCGGTCCGGGAAGATTCCACATGCCGCCATGGCCACTGAGCCTGCGCGTCCGGAGCCTGTGCTCCGCGACTGGAGGGGCCACAGCAGTGAGAGGCCCGCGTACCGCAAAACAAACAAACAAACAAAAAGAACATTGGATTGACCTAAGTCTTGAAGGATAAGTAGGGGTTGACTGGAAGAAGGAGACAGGAGAGGGAATGGGGTATAAAAAGGTATTTCTGAACTCTTGGTAAAAATGATATGCCTTCTTTTTTTTTTTTTTTTTGCGGTACGCGGGCATCTCACTGTTGTGGCCTCTTCCGTTGCGGAGCACAGGCTCCGGACGCACAGGCTCAGTGGCCATGACTCACGGGCCCAGCCGCTGCACGGCATGTGGGATCTTCCTGGACCGGGGCACGAACCCGCGTCCCCTGCATCGGCAGGTGGACTCTCAACCACTGCGCCACTAGGGAAGCCCTTTTATTTTTAATTTTGTTTATTTTGACCTTCCTTCTTGTCTCACGTTTTCCTTTTCCTTTCTATCCTCTCACCTATTCACATGTCACAATGGGAAATAGCCAGAGAAGAATTGGACTAAGACTTGCTCCATGAGATTTCCATGTTCTGGCACACCTAGCAGAGTCAAGGGGGCTAAATTTGGGGTTAGAATAACTGAATTTGGACTCAGGCACTTTATCCACATTAATTCCAATTAACTCCAGTTATCGATCAACCCTGAAAGCTTTTCTTTTTAATCTTTAAGCCGCATATTATAGATGAGGAAATGGAAGTTCAGAGAAGTGGTATCACCTGCTTAAGGAACTCGGTGAGTGGCACGATTTGGGGTTCTCACATTATCAACTTTTGAGAACCTTCTTTCAAATGAAATCATACTATCTCTTAGTAACAATACCTAAACATCCTTTATGGTAAGCTCGGTCAACAATTCCAAACTCTTTCCCTCAACATGTCATACCTCTGAGTCTTGGATTTCTCGGCTGTAAAATAAGGCTGTGGTGGAAATTACTACTGTCACCACTATTCACTTCCTTTCTACTTTCAGGAATATGGGGTTATTATACTTCTTTACCCCCTTTAAGTTAAAAGTGGCCATTGACTTGCTCTGACCAATTAAATAGGAGCAGAAGTGATGTGTGTCACTTTAGGGTGGAAGCATTTCAGAGATCACATGATTTGCTGTCTTCTCTTCCCCTTGGACAACATTCAAAATGGTAGTGCTTCTTTGGCCTGGGTTTCTGTGTGAAGATGACGTGGACAAGAATCCTCCACTGACCAGCAATATAGAATGAGTAAACATTCTATATTTATTTTTTTTTAATGTTTTAACATCTTTGTTGGAGTATAATTGCTTTACAATAGTGTGTTAGTTTCTGCTTTATAACAAAGTGAATCAGC